>NW_023270447.1:42078912-42167024 GCF_011800145.1 Mirounga leonina
CCCCACCCCCCACTCCAGCAACCCTCAGTTTGTTTCCTGCGATTAAGGATTCCTCATATCAGTGAGGTCATATGATACACGTCTTTCTCTGTTTGACTTATTTCGCTCAACATAATACCCTCCAGTTCCATCCACGTCGTTGCAAATGGCAAGATCTCATTCCTTTTGATGGCTGCATAATATTCCATTGTATATATATACCACATCTTCTTTATCCATTCATCTGTCGATGGACATCTTGGCTCTTTCCACAGTTTGGCTATTGAGACCACAAGAATTCTACCTATAACCAGTGATGTATGAGGTAACTCCCAAACCCACATGATCATCACAGCCCTAGCTAATACCTTAATTTCAGTCCAGTGAGAATCCATCCATGCCAAGCCCAGAGTTCGGCCCTACAGAAACTGCTAGGTAATAAATTGGTGTTGTTTTAAGCTGCAAAGCTGGTGGTACTTTGTTATGCAGCATTAAGAAACTAAGCAGGGGCTATAGGACAGCCCCATCTGAATAGACGGACCTACCTTTCGATAAGAGTTCCACACATCTTTCTCAATCTCAGTTTTCTGTCTGTGAAATGGAGCCAAGTCTCTACTTCACAGGTTGGATGAGAAGTAGAGACAGTATACATAAATTACTTGACACATGGTAAGCACGCAATAAATGGTAACTAATATGGTTTTCCAGCCGGTGACAAGATGGTTCTGAATATGTAGAAGTTAAACACTTTTTGAACAAAGGAATCCTGAAAAATCATTTCAAAGTCTTAACTCGTACAGAGTGCCATTAATAACAGTGGTTCCCACTACTGGGCTCCACAAAGGCAGTGTTAAGATGCCTAATTAGGTTAGCAATAATTCAGTACAGGTAATGTGATATTGTGTAGGACTTAATTGGGTTAAACTACAACTCAGATGCAGTTGCATTACATTCAGGAAGGCCCTCTCCAATGGCAGGCAGCTTATGTTCTAATCATGAAGACATACTCCAAAAAGAGGCACTGCAAATGTTTCCGTTACCCGTTTTAATCAACACCAGACCCTCCGCCTATTAGCAAAGCAAATGTCAGAGGTGTGAGAGTGTGTGTGCGTGGGCACGCATGTCTGCGTGTGCATGTGTGTGAAATGAGTGGCTTATAAACAGGCATTATAATTGATGGACTTAGAGTAGGGCAGGTGCCTGGGGTGGTTCAGCTGGCCTAGTCATCTCAGGGTTGTGCGATGGAGCCACCCACCTCCCCTGCAGCCAGGGGGCTCCACACTTAGCAGGGAGTCAGTCAGCTTCTCTCCCTTTCCCTCTTTGCCCTCCCCTTACTCACACATGCACATGCCCAGGCACTCTCTAAATAAATACATCTTTAAAAAAAAAAATTAAAAAAACAAAAACAGGCAGTGTGTAAATGTTAGAAATGGGCCTTCACTTGTGGAATTAAAGATATATTTGAGTTATAAGAATTGGCCAAAATATTTAGAGATACCCCTACTCTTGCATGAACAAGAGTGCAGCCTTCATCAGTTTGTCCCCTAAACGGCCCCAAGTCCAGCCACGACTGGAAGACTGCCAGTTGCTTGATGCTGATTATTAAGGATAACAGAACACTCCTCTGGAATGTTGTCGTGTCTACGAGTGCAGTTTTCATGCAAGGCAGTGATCAGAGCAACCAACAGAAGAGAGCTGGGACTTCATCAAACATACAGGGCAATTTTGCATCAACTATTTTGTGGCTGCTGGCTGATAATCAACGTCTGTATGTGTAGCAGGATCGTGTCTCAGACTTGCTTTAGTTATAACCAGGTGGCAAAGTTGTGGGACAGTAGCTAAACCTTACTCCCCTCAAATAATTTGGCTACTATCAAAATTTACCCCCCAAAACCCCCTAGGACTTGGGCATAACCAAACTGGCCTAGGTCAATTTGCAACAGGTGGCAATGACTGAGAGCTGTTTGCAATACAAAAAGAAAAAGTCCAAATTATGCCTGTCATAAGACTAACTAAAATATCAAGATTTGGGGTTTGCCCTGGAATGATACCAGCTTAGTATTTTAACTCTGGTTAACTCAAGTTACTCGGAGCATCTGATTGACAGTTAATGGGAAATCACTGCTAACTTTTTTGCTAGGAGGAAAAAAAACCCAAAAACCCAAGTTCATTCAGACTTACATGGTTCGGTAGGTATTTTTTTAAAATATTAGAAATAATAATGCACGCCCTATTACGAAATTAGTCAATCCTTTCGTTTTAGAGATAAAGAAACTGAGGCCTGGAGCTGATGAATAATTTTTCTGAGGTGTTCGACATGTTTTCATTTCTGAAATCAACCCTCCTTAGAGTATCTGATAGGACTATCTCTTGTAGCAATTCCTGGCTGTGCCTCAAACAAAAAGCTCCACTGCCTCAACCTACTGGCCCCAGATTATTTAGCATCTGGAATTTTCCCACATTTCCATTGCTGCAGGCAAAAAGTTTATCAGGCACAAGCAGCTATTAGTGGCTCTTTGAGACTTTTGAGCAAATTCTTGCATTCAAGTCTATTATCAAATAGGTTGCAAGGAGTTAATGAGATTAAAAAAATTGTTCCTGCTAATGAGTAACCCCTCAAATGTAAAGCTTTAACTCAATTAAGTGATGCCTATCTCCAAAATTACCTCAAATAATTAAGAGAATGAGGCGGGGGGTGGGGGAGAGATATTAGTAGGACCAGTAGGTAGAGGACAAGTCGTCAGGGTATAGGTCTGAAGGCACAGGCTGATGGTCCAGGCAAGGCCCTTATCGCTGCGGTTTTCAAACACAACAGGTTGTAGATAAACTGAAAGGAAGACAAAAGCTTCAACTCCCCGGGAATGAGGCAGTGGAGAAATAAATACCATGCTTGGCATGCTGATGTTCTCTACAAAAGGTAAACAAGAACCGTCCCACACTCTTTCTGTTCCCAAACAGTAACTTCACCAGAAAAGTGGTTCCCCACATTTGGGGTCACGATACTAGTATATGGGGATATCTGTATACCTTATTTTTTCCCGTGTCCTGTAAGGCGAAAAAGGTGCGTGTGAGCTAGCCCATTTCAGAGAGGAGGAAGTCTAAGCCCAGGTGTCAGGGTCACATAGTTACTTTGACAAAGGCAGGCACATAACTGAGGTCCTCTGACTCCAAGCTCATGTGATCCTGTGTAAAGTTTTACATCCTGACCTGCTTCCACCCCGTCCATCATTCCCTAATAGGACCACGTTCCCATGCATGATTTTAAAAACAAAAGTATTTCAAAATTAATGTGGCTGAGAAGACCCGAATGCACAAGAAACAGTGTAAGACTGTCCTGGGTACTGAAACCAGGTTGAAAAGTCATTGATTGTCACTGGAGATAGAGCACAGAAACCTTTTCCATCCCTATGTGTGACGAGCATCTATCTGCCGCTGTTACCTTGGAGGAAAGAAGTTAGGCATAGGTCACGAGCTGACAAATTACCACACTTCAGCTCTTCCTTTTCCCCCATAATGGATCCTCCTCCCTGTAAGGAGATACAAACATTTAAAAACCACTAAACCAACCAACACCTCCCAGGATCCTCTACTGAAGGTTTTCTGGTTCAGTACGGGAAGCCTGGAAGACATCACGTCATGTTCAAAGAGGATCACAAGCTGTGCTACCACAGGATTCTACTTTCCTCCCCTCTTAAGATCTAATCATTTCCTTTGTTTCCCAAGGAATACAACCATTACATTCACAGGACTGCCAGGTTCAATCAATGACAGAGTAGGCAGGGCAGCTACCCTGGGGTGGTCAAATGCACTTTTTCCCCCATACATTTAAAGTGTAAAAGGTTAAGCTAATAGGAGAGAGGGGAGCAAAGAGCTACACTGCCCAGGTCCCTCCTCCTGATGAGAAGCAGCATGGCAATGATGATCACATCACTCCTCTGCTCAAGACCTGCCCCCCATGGCTCTTCCTTACTCTCACAATGGCCTCTGAGGCCCTACTGATCCCTCTTAGTCCTCCGGCTACCCTAGCCTCCTTGCTGTTCACCCCCACCAGCATAAGCCCTCTGCCAGGCTCTTCCCAGAGATCCACGTGGCAAACTCCCTTACCTCCTACTTACTTCAAGTCTTTACGCCAGCGTCATTTTCTCAATAAGCCCCACAGTGAATACTCCATTTAATGGCAATCTCAAAGGCCACCCCAGCCCCCTACACACTCTCTTGCTCCTCCTCACCCTTTCTCCCTTTACTCCTCTTTTAATAGCACCAGCTGAGCTCCAACATGCAATGTATTTCCTCCTGATATTCATTATATCTATTGTCTTGCTCTCTCCTGTTGGAATTCAACTGGAATGTAAATTCCACGCAGAAAGGCATTTTTGATAACAGATGAATTAGTAGAACCTCAGTGTGCCTAGCACGTACTATGCACTCAGTAAATATTTTGCTGAATGAGTGAAAACTACCTATGTGTTAATAGCAACACATTTATTGAGCACTTACTACATCTCAGACATCTAGCAAGTGCTCTACATGTATTATCTCATGGGATTCCCTTAAGCCTGAGATAGGTTGTGATAGCATCCCCAATTTACATATGACAAAACTGAGGCTTAAAGGAGTTACCCAAGGTCCCAGTGCTAATAAACAGAGAAACGAGATAAGAAGCCAGGTCTTTGGGCTTACTCCAGTTAACCCCAATGCTGTATTTCCCATTCCAGCTCTGCTACACAAGTTTTTGTGTTTTTGTTTCTGGTGGAACTCCACTCGTGTTTATTAGGGAGAAGGGTCTGAAATATGAAAAAGTATTGCCCTAGCAAATTCAAAGAGACACAAGTCTCTAGAAGAAAGTTTGGATAAAAATGTTTTTATATTAAAGAATATCTTCCTGTGGCATTGTGGTAAGAATAACCAGAGGATAAAAACCTGGGTTCAAATCCAGACTCATTCTCCTAATCAGCTCTGAGATCGATGTGGGGGTAATGA
Source organism: Mirounga leonina (assembly GCF_011800145.1). Classification (NCBI taxonomy): domain Eukaryota; kingdom Metazoa; phylum Chordata; class Mammalia; order Carnivora; family Phocidae; genus Mirounga; species Mirounga leonina. The sequence goes on from NW_023270447.1 coordinate 42,083,872, forward strand.
CCTATAAAACAGATAATATCTACCGTGCAAGACTGTTTTAAGGATTAAATGAGATAATTCATGAAAGTGAAAAAATATATATGGCTTATTTGGTCCTCTCTTCTTTCCAGTGTTAACCACCTCACTGACAGAACCTTTGTTCATAAGCAAGCAACTTATTAAGCACCTAGCGTGCGCCAGGTGCCACACTGGATATTGTGGTTACAAACGCAGTAAGATGGTCTATTACACAGTAATGTTCCCAGTGTGGAGATGAAGCAAATCAGTAAAGCAGCGATTTGGGAACCACATGAGAAAGGATACGGCAGAGTTATGTACTGGACAACGAGACAACGCTGAAATTCTCTGCTTTGGTAAAAATAAGAATCGAGAGATACTGATAATTGATTGCATAATTACCACAGGGAAAAAAAATACGAAAGGATAGGCATATTAATAATTGGAACTACCTCGCTGAAGGAAGGATCCAGGTTAGTTTCGAATTAATCTGAAAATGTTTAGCATTGATGTAGTTTACATGCTACTTATCAAGAAAAAGACTACTTGAATAAACAATCATTTTCTCAGATATCTGTAGCCTGTCTGTGAGAATCTTAGTAACTATCTACCACTTCCTCTCCAATCCTATGAAGGCTACCCTCAATTCCAAAAACTTAAAGATCTCAAAATCTCAAGCTTTATACACACTTTAAGTTCATGAAGTAGGGCGGGGGGTGGGGGTGGGGGTGTGTGTGGAAATCAATGCCCTCCTTAATTTTTTAAATTAAAAACTAACAGAGTTGGAACCATGAATCCCAGCCACATTTCCATAAACATAGATTACTGGGTTAGTTTAATTTCTGTACACCACTTCAGACTACCTGCATCCCCAAATAGTGTCAGGTAACAGGCGTTTCTTCATACATTAATTTTACATCACCCTCTCTCCCAGGCAGCTAGGGAGCTAACCAGCAGTCCCTGCGGCTCAGTCTGAACAGAACTGGCATGCAATCAGGCAACACAACCACATCTGTTGAATAGTAGCATTTTTCATATGAGGAAGCCGTATCACAACAAATACTAATAGTCAAAATGATTTAAGAAGGGGAAAAAAATGTTTTGAGATATTTTGAACTTGCAAGGATAGAAAAATTTTAGTTTTTAGTTGCAAAAGCTTATATTCCAAAGGTCCTGGACAAATGTCAAACCAATCAGACTGCAAATGTATCTGGTTTGAGGAGACTCTTAGGGTAATTTAAATTTAACCTCTCGCACAAAGTGGGAGGATCTGTATTACTTCCTGTTTTCATTATAACCTGAAAGTCTAACTTCCACGGCTCCCCAGTTCTATTTTCTAACATATACACCAAAAAAATTCTTTTTCAGAAGTATACTGTTCGATCGAGGTGAGTAGAAACAGTAATTGTTAAATAGTTTGTATTAACGAGTTCAGGATTCATTAGAAAAATGAAGAAAAACCTTAAGAATTCATACCACTCAGATTAATCTAGATCCCTGATTTTTATCCTTCTGGGTCATGTGTGTATGTGTGTGTTCTTCCCAAATCATCCAATACTGTGACAAAAATCACATGGATACCAACATGTCAATGAAGAGCAGTATAAAGTCTGAACACAGGGGAAATAGCTCCATTGTGGCCAAAAGAGGAACACAGGAACTCTGGAGACTATGTACTAGTCAACTTCATGCTCTTTCTCATCATAATTATAGATTATTTAATTAGAACTACTGAAAGACTGTAAGAACAAATCAGACCAGATCATGCCATTTACTTTACAAGTAAAAATTGTACAGACTTCTGTCATTTCCTCAAGGCATCTTACAAAATATTTCCTACTTCATCCTCGACAACAAGATGGCACACTGAGCTAGACTGTCAGACATGGAACTTGGATACATCATAAAAAGGTTAACTATCACCGGAGACTTAAAAGAATTTAAAAAGGGGTCATCACATAGCTTTTCTGGTGAGGTAAATACCAATAATCCTATGGTCAACTATGAATCTAGCTCTGCTGCCTATGAATACATTCCTCCCCCATCCCACAGTTCAGTTTTTCAAAAACCTAGAAGAGGAAGAATTCCTTCTTTACAGTGCTAAAACTAAAAGGCTTTTATGTAAAACTACAAAAAAAATTCAGTCAAGCTGGCAAGAGTCATTTTTAGCTAGATAGCCATATGGACACCTCTTGAAAAAAGCCATATGGTTATATTTGTTATTTTTGGCCTCTTTACCTTTAACTTCTTTCTTGTATATAGAGGCCTCCAGTTATTACCACCAAGTGATAAATCACGTTGAATTTCCAAGGCTACAAAAGGCATTTACTGGCAACCACTTCAGGTTTCACTTTTAGCTGAAGACCCTGGAGAATTCTTAAGTGAAAGATGTCCACATTTTCCAAAAATGTTATTTTATTTGACCTGAGTCAAGACTTTAGATCTACACTTTATCTTGATAGCTGAAGTTCAAATGGGGAAAGTAAAACATGGGTAGAGATGAATAGTATACAGTACGAAGGAACATACCAGCTTAACTTTTTCTCCAATAGTTTCTAAGAGAAAGGATGGGCAAAGGGCCCCCCTAAAAAGATTACCTGGAAGAGACTGCAAACTGGCAACCTAACTTGACCAGCACAAAGTTACTGCTGTTTTAAATTGAGCCAATGTTTAAAGTATGGGAAATGTCACATTTTACAACAATCTGACTTTTCAACATCTTTCAAAAAACTGGAAGATCTGGCAACACCAGACTAACATTCCCACGGTCAACAACTGGTTCCCACTGAATAGTAATGGTCTCCTTCCGGTGGGTCATAACCATCTTCAGTTTGCCACATGCATTTAAGCCCTACTTCACCAATTTCAATTTTCTGACTGGCAACCTATCAAAAGACTAGAAATGAAGCACTAGTTCCTTCTTGGATTTCCTTCCATTGTCTACTGTTCCCTTTAAGGTATCCCTCAAATGCCACCTTGCCTTTGAACCTTGCAGATTTATCAAATTCTCCCTTGTATCATCTCTCCCAATAGTAGCTGCTCAAAAAGCAGGAATAGTAACTTACTTACGGCTCTTGTCTCTTTTCTCCATTGCACTTAGCACAGTGCTTTGCTTGAAGGAGATGTTCAGTAAAATGTCTAGTAGTTATCTTACAGCTATTCAGCTTGCAAACAGGCTTTTACATATACAAGTGTTCCAACCTTAAAGATTTTTTTATTTATTTCTTTGAGAGAGAGCATGAGAGCATCACCATGGGGGGAGGGGGAGCAGCAGAGGGAGTAGGAGAAGCAGGCTCCCCCCTGAGCAGGGAGCCCGATGAGGGGCTTGATCCCCGGACTCTGGGATCATGACCTGAGCTGAAGGCAGACACTTAACCGACTGAGCCACCCAGCACCCCCAAGTGTTCCAACCTTAGAACAGTATTTCTCAATGGGGGCCATTATGTAGCCACATACCCCACAGGACATTTTTAGTTCTCACACTGGTGTGGGGTGGTGGGGAGGGAAGAGGCGGCAGAGCTGGCATCTAGTGGGTAGAAGCTAGAGATTTTAAAGATCCTAAAGTGCACGTGAGAGATACCACCCCCCTCCCCTGCGCCAAGGACAGTAACCACCATTTCTACCACCCCACCACATGTCATTAGTTTCAAGTTTTAAGAAAACCTGCCTTAGAACAACCTGATAAATAGTACAACAAAACTGCAGGTAGAGAATCTCAGACTAAAAGTCAAGTGGCTTACTCAAGGTAAACCAGCTTGCAGTAGAATCAAGATTTGAAAACAAGAGTGCCAGGATCTCAGGATCTGATAAGAGCAACTGATAACAGAAAAACACCCCAAGGATGGAATTTGTGCCTGTCTGGCATGGACTTGTGGAAGAATGTTCACAGGCTAGAGACTAACATTCAACTCACAAAGTATATCTTAGCTTTTGTAAAAAGATGGCCTGATGATGATAGAGTCTGGTAGACACTCGGTGGAAAACACAACTTAATCCTAGCTCATGTCAAGTTTACCACATACATATGTTGGAAAACAAAGTTCCACTCCCCAAAGAGACGTTTCATATAAGCTAGTTCATAAATACATGAAGTGACCCCTAATCCACGTGCTGATGACTACAGAATACATATGACTGAAAGAAGCTTCAAAAGGAAATTCGTCTTTAGGAGAAAGAAAAGAGGAAGGTACAGCCATCTGAAGTCTGGAAGGATTGAATTCAGCCCAAGACAGTCACATCAGCAGGCTGTTGTATTTTGTCTCCGTTACTCCTAGAGTAGCCTCTCTCCATTCAGAGCAGGGCAGTGAGTGGTAGGAGACATGAAGATGGAAAGAGCACAAATTCAATTGTGTGCCTTTGAACCTCACCAAACCCTAGGCCCTTCTTTGACAGTCTAAATCTTAACAGTACCCACAACCATATTAATCCTGTAGATTTTCCAGGAATAAAAGGTTATGAATGCATTGAACTTTCAAGGTCCCACGGCAATATCTCATCTAGATCATACCAACAATCCAGCAGGAAGACTTACAAGGGCACATAGCATCGTCTGAATTTATCTGTATCTTAGACCAGTGGGCCAATCTCTCTGCCAATTTCTGGTTTTTATAGCTTAAAAACTAGATAGAGTTGAATGAGGACTACCACCAGAAAAATATATCAAGACAGAAATTAACACAAGCAGAAAAGGAATTTGTTAGAAAGACGTGAGAAACACAAGAGACAGAATCTTAGCAAGGTTAGATAGCTGAGAGTACTCTCCAAGAGATCAAGTCACTAAAATAGCCTCACTAGAAGGCCACAGTGGTCAGCTGGCTGTTCCTGTCACTGGAATGTCTTTTCCATAATCTTAACATCACCAACTGTCCCTCATCTATTGCTGCCTAAATGTTTAAAGTCCCAGGCAGGACTCTGATCACCTGGTGTCGGTAACACACCTATCACCCTAGCTGCTATGGAGCAGGGAGACAGATCATCCACCCTTCCTCAAAAAAAAAGGTGCCTAGGATGCAGGACACCCAAAACAGCAATTAATGTCCAAAGATCTGCTGACCCTCCACCACAACCCTTTTGGAGCAATTCTATGTACCTCTCCACTCACTTTTGATAAGGTACTGACTTGCTCATGTTCATGCAACTGGTGAAGTGCCAGCACTAAGAATTCATCCAAGTCTCCTGGTTCTTGACTCCTGGAAAAAATGTGTTTAAAAAGCAGATTTAAACAATATCCTAAATCATCCTAAATATAGGTTTTTTAATGAATGTGCTAATCCCTCTTCACTCTTCTGTCATAAATAGGACTTTATCATGTACTATCTGGGTTGTCAGGTTTTCAACCACCTTTCTTTTTTCATTTTTTTTTTCCCTCCTCTTAATTTGACTATAGTTGACAGAGTTAATTTCAGGTCTATGACTTAGTGATTTGACAAGTCAGCAACACTTAAAAAACTATTTTTCTGAAACCTATCATTTCTTTATAACCCTGAACTTAAAAATCATTAACAGTAGTTGTGTAAGACTAAATACACCCAAGCGTTTGAGACTCAGTCTCTGACTTAAAATCTTTCCTACTATTAAGAAAAGATACAAATGTCACTAACATTAAAATAGGTGTATAAATTGGGCTTTGAAAAAAAAAAATGTCTTCACAAAATTCACCTGATAGCCTTACCTTCACATTTATATATAATGTTGTAGTGTTTTTCTTCTATACTTGTAGATTTAACAAAACTCCTCTACTTTAAAAAGCCCCCGAGGGCCGATTTCATGGTGAAAGAAAAATAAAGCCTTATAAAATAACTGAATAGCTCAGTGTTTTACCTTAAGACCCTTTTCCTTCCTATTTTTTAAGAAAGATAAATGAACTAAAGCTGTTCATCTTTAGTTGATTCAAATCTACCTTTTTAATAGCAAGTGGTTGATGCCAAGGAAATAATTAGAGATGGTGTTCTTTCAACAATTCCTTATTACAACCTGGGTTTTGCTTTGCAATTACTCTCTCCTGGACATAGCCAAGGACAAGTGGACTTATGTTACCCAGTCTGAGAGATTTCTAAAAAATGAAAACTCAGCATTTGCTACAAAGGGCAGGTACCACAGGCATGAAAGGTGCCATGGTGGAGGAAGTTATAAGGCCTTTGCTAATGACTGTTCAAAGCAGTGATGAGCCCCAACCCTCAGGAATAAAAGCAGAGAGTACTTACCATCCACACAGGTAACAAAGGCGAAGAATGAACTTCATTAAATTTTGAGTCCTCTAGAAGTTTCAGAGTAATCTCTACAATGCCCTACTGTTTTCTCTCTTAAAATCAGCAAGGGAAAAAAAAAGATCTTTTCCACAGTCCTTGCCTTCTGGGCAAAGATGGGGGAAGGGGGAGGTACCAATCATGAAGGGAGAAGAACCTTGTGGAAGAGACAGAGGGAGGAGATGGCAGGGGTCACCAAAGGAAAGACAAGTGGTTGGGAGTCCAGGGCTTTTTTCCAGGACTGAAATAACCACCAGGGAGACAACTTCACTAGGTTGAAAAAGCCATCTTGGGCTTATGAGTTTAAAAACCAAAAAAGAAATCTGTAGAGGTAAACCAGTGTCAGACCTGAATGTCCAATCAGAACACAGACTACGATTCTCTACATGACTCACATCTGTCTTACCTAGCATACTATCTGATCAGTGAGAGAAGCAACAACTTGTCAACTTGGTAGGACCACATCTAAGTAAGAGTAGCAGCTGTTGAAGGTCAATCACCGAAACAGGTGTTCTAGGATAGTCCCAACTTGAATATGTTCCTTGCCTGACTGATCTGTTACCTGGAAGGTAGCCATCATCATGCTCATTTTCCACATAAGGAAAGTGAGGCTTGGAGAGATTAATTTGCTAAACTGAGGTCAGAAGAAAGATCACATGCTCTCAAGTCCTCGGAGTCAAAATCCAGCACTCTTTCTCTACAAAAGACTCTTGTTCACCCACTTCCACTCCAGTACGTATGTTGTCCTTTACACAGGAGACAAGAAGCTTCCATTGGCATCCTTACATAATTCCTATGAAACACGTTAAGAAGGTGATCGGACATTGTAAAAGAGATAGAGGCCCCTACTTTAAGTGACTTGGCCAGGCATACACTAAGGCAAGAACTCAAGTCTTCTGACTCTTGAAGGTATGCTCTTTCCTATAAATATCACTTTTTTTTTTTTGACATATCAAAAGAGTTATTTTCTCTGTGCTATTTCCCATGGAGTTCAAGTTCCATTCTCACTCCCAGCTCCTGAAAGCTCACTCTTGTCTTATTTCTGGCTCATCTTCCTAATTCAACCTGAGTTTCCACATTCCCTATATCCTGGCTGTCAGCAGATTCCTACTCCAGTTCCCCCATACTCCTGCCTCACCTCTCCCCCTGAGGCCTCTGAGCCTGTGCTCTCCAAGTCTAGGCAACATGTTCCTTTACTCTCAGGGGTGGAAAAAGAACAGCAGCAAAAACTAAAAACACCACCTTTCATCTCAACATTACCCAGGAAGTCCATTAGTTTAATTCGATTGGCAGGTGCTGCGTGCAGTCTCAAACTCAAAAGCAAAAAGGAGTAGGGCAGGGCCCGGCCTGAGGAGCACCTAACCTAGTGGGACAGGCAGAAGCAGATCTAGCTGTCATGTGAGAAGCTGTTAAGGGGTACACAGAGGCACACAGAGTAGTCTATCGATGAATGGGTTCTGACTAGAGAAGTTTAAAGAAGGCTCTGACCCTAGAAGTCTGTTCCTATCTGATCCTTGCACACTGGGAACAACCTTCAAAACAGGATTTGTGTGAAATACTAATTTACATACATACTAATTTACAAGTGATGAGCTTCCAACACTTAATTGCCTAGGACTTCAAAGTACTCACATCTCACAAGAAAAGATGGTAGAGTTATTTGGAACCCCATTTTATAGATGAGTACATTGAAATCCTTGCCTAACAACGGTCATACAAAGAACAGAAAAGCAAATTCAGCTCCTATCCATGGTTTTAAACCACTTTGGAACTATAACTTTCCCAATTGCTCCAACAAAACACACTCTAATAGGGGAGGGAAGCTCTTCCCATAGAGAGCAGACAATTCAGGAAAATTTAAGCCAAAATACTAAACAGCTCTACTCCATTTAAAATGTCTTCTGGGTACCCTTTGAGCTTCTTCTGTAAGTAAGCACAGTGTGTACTGGACAAGACCACCACCATGGTACCCCAGACACTCAGAATAACAGACACCTCCTCTCTGAATCCTTCTTGACCTATCACCCTCCAAGTAAAACAAAGCAACAACAACAAAACACTTCTTCCCATGATGCACATTTACATCCTGTCTGGCCTTGACTTAGGGCTCTGCGTGTGACTCTGAGTGAAGTAATTTCATCTTCACCCCTCACATCCTCCTCTGTATCAAGAACAGTACTTATACCTCATTGGTGGTTGGCAAGAGTAAGCAAATTAATATACATAAGCCATTTAGAACACTGCCCAACAGATCATAATCACTCACAGCACTGTACCACTTCATTAGTCTCATTTGGCATAGTGGTTAAAAATACCTGCTTTAAATGCTGGCTCTTACGTTCATTAACAGTAATTAGAGGGTCAATCATAGCATCTACCTAGCAGCAACGTTGTCAGGATTACATAAGATAATGCAGATGATAATATTTAGCACTGGGTAAGAGCTCGATAAAGGATAATTACATGACCTATCTGCATCCACAAGGAGCTTTGGCCCCTGCAATTTTTTTTTTTTTTTTTTTTAATTCCTAGAACTCAGTACAAGGCGCCAAGCACAGCCAGGAACAGCGTCAAGTGCTTTTTCAATGTTATGAGTGGCGGGCAGCAGTTTAGTTACGACAGGTGAAGCTGGATCACTGGTTCCTCCTTGGCTTTGTTTGTCCGCCAGAGAATCACTGCCACCTGGCACTTACGGGGGACGAATGAAATAATGACACAGCAGTGAAGGGCCAAAATTATCTGGCAGTGCAATTCACTGTAGTGTTTTGGGTGGAAAAAACCCTCCCCATGTAAAAGAACGGCTTTTTAAAATCCTACCATTTCAGTAACCAATGCAGCCCAAAGTGGGGAGGAGTGGAAGGGGTTGGAGGTGGCACCCCAGGTCACTGCCCTCCTGAGGAGCAGTCCCGGGGTTGGCCAGGCAAAGCTCCATGGGACCCTCCAGAGGAGCAAGGCCTCGGAGTGGAAGACAAAGGGCAGAGCGTGGAGGGGAGAAGCAGGATGGCCCGGAGTGCAGAGGGGAGCTGACCAAGGAGGGGCACAATGCCCAAGGGGGGGGGGGACAAAGAGCCAGAATGCTGGACGCAGATTCCACGTGGCAGACGGGAAGCCTCATCAGGGGGAGGGGTTCGGGTGAAAGACCCCGAGCCAGAGATGACCAGCACCAGGTGGGTCGGGGATGGGGCGCAGTCAGGAGATCGGCAGGAACCGGATGGCAGGGGCAGGGCTCAGTCCAAAGAGGTGTGATGCAGTTTGGCGGATGGGCGAGGGCAGGAGGCAAGGCTGGGCATCATCCAGGGGCAGGGAGGTCCCATCCCAGAGACACAACCTCGGGCACCTGGTGAGACTTCTGAGATAACTGACAGCCTTCCCCAGCTCCTCACCCGTGGTTATGCTCAGATTAAGTCTGTTTTTCCACTACCACACCCTGCCTCCTAAACAGGATTTCAGTGTTATGGTTTTTACCCTTCTATTTAGGGAAAGCAAAATGAAACCAAAGAGAGGTACCTATGCAAAAAATGAAAGAATTAAGCCAAACAGGGAAATCCAACAGCTATCAAACTGGCAGAGATGGAAATCTGGTACACCCAGACAAGAGAGGGGGAGAATTCCTAGAAAATTCATTAACTCGATGTCTGCATTCCTCAATATTCAAATGTAAGGAAACAAAGTTCTACTATATACCATTAGTTTCCTGTGATAAGAGGCAAAATATCTAAGTAAAATACATGTTTTCTCCCTCTTTTAATTTAACCTTTTAACACGCATTTCTATTATGCTAATCATTAATATCACTGTTACCTCTAGGTTAGTTGTCAAAACTTGGCCTACATTTCAAAAATACACAGACTGACAGAACTAGAAGGACTGCCTCCAACCTCTTCATTTACAAAAGAAAGGGAGAGAGTCCTAGAGAAAGAATCAGGTCACTGGTTAGAGCCTAAGTCTCCCAGTCAAGGATCTTTCCAATAGTACACAATAAATTTTACCTATTCGACTAACCAATCTGTGGCTTAGTCGCATTTAATTCTCCAGAGAAGCTCCTCAGTGGCAAAATACAACTGAAGCCTAAGTTTATATATGTAGTGGGGACTGGTCAATAGAAACATTTCTAACTGAATGTCTCAATTTGTTTAACAGAAGTTATATTTTTGATCCTCCCAACACAACTCAACAGCTCTACCCACTACACTACACAAAAGCATGTTTAGAAAATGTGGACTGAAAAAGTCATCTAGTGGGCAGTCTCTTTCTTCACATGAAAGAGTGCATGCAGACATCTTAAAACTCTAAAATCGTTCCTTGCATGAACAAAGATGATTCCTAAAAGGCATCACTTAGTATCTTGGCTCTGTAAAAAATTTTGTTGTTTTTTTGCTTTTCCACATAAATATATGCTGTGTTTTCTCTAAAGCAAACCAGTGCTTTGACAGATATTAGATTTTTCCCCTTAAGTAAAGGCACTATTCAATTTCCATGTCCTTGGAGTGTTTTATCTGGGGATTAGACAACTGTACCAAAACACAGCTGTTCCAGTTTTTTCTCCTTTATTTTTCACATTAAAAAACTCCCACTATCAGCCAGTCCAATTAGTTACTCACTATCAAAAGCCGGCTTTGGTCTTTCATCTTCTGGAAAACTGGATCCAAGTGACAGGGTGTCATGGAAACTGTATCTCGGGTCATTTCCTGTTTCAATTGTTTGGCCACAAAAAAAAGTTCAGCTCTATCAGATGGAAATTAATGAATACTTGCTGTTACTGTTTGAAGAGCATGCCACTAAATAAAAAGTAATTATCCTTTTTGACCAGATTTTCCCAACACCAAGGAATACGGGGAGATCAGTGCACCCAAAATGAGAAAAGAAAAGTACTTTGACTTGATGCAATGAACCAAAGCCTTTTCCAGTTCAGTTTCCCTAAGTTAGTGGTCAGTTTTTAGGCTGTCACTTGGGTTTGGGAAAACTAACTTCAAGTTCAGTGGTTTTCATTGTAGTTACCTCTGTTCTTTTTCCCCTTCCACTTCCAACACATTTTCAACCTCTCCTCACTTCTCTACTTCACTCTAATTTTGACATTCACTATACAGAGCTGGTATTCTCTTTCTCCCCAAGTCCCCTCAACATAAGGGAATGTGTAATAGAAATAAAACGTGTAATATAAAGATTTCTTGCTGTACCTGTTCTCTGCAAACCACACACACACACACACACACACACACACACACACACACGAGGGAAAAGGAGAGCTTAAGGCCTACAAGCAATACCAGGCAAGCACATGTGTTTAGGAAATGAAGTCCTGGCTGGAATTCAGTAATAATGAGCCCCTTAGTGATCTAATGTACACCAGTATACACTGTGGATGGAAACAGAGTGCCAGACAGGACAATGGGGAACTCAACCCGTGTTTAATATGTTTCAGCTCTGTCTAAATAACTGTTGGCAAAAAACGTGGAAGCAATACAACAAATCAATTTTAGGGCTCAGGAGGATTTGCTCAAATAAGACAGCTATGAAGTATACATTACAGGGTAAGTTCATAGCTCCATTGTGAGAAAGGCACCTACTTGCAATGCTTTCTATCCTGTTTAGCTTGTTATAGGTCTTCTCTATTCAAATCGAGGAAGTATCCGTGGTGCTTTTTCTTAAGATTTAAAACAGAAAAACTGGGAAAACATCCAAAGACAAATTAACTTTATTATTAGCGTAAGCTAAGCCTTATATGACTTACATCCAGCTTGCTACTTGGACAATTTCTATAGAGAAAGAACACTATGAGGGGAAAAAAACACACCTTTTACCAAGGACACCTGAGTTCCAGATCTTTTTTACCTGTCATTAAGTCACTGTTTATTGAATCCATGCCAGCAAAGAGGCAGCCAGGCCAAACTTGTGCACCATTTCGCTCCTGAAAGCTGCTTCACACGTGCTGCCCAGTTCTGCTCTCAAAACCTACACTTATGCCTCTAAGAACTGGCTGTGCTTCATTAAAAACAAGATGGAGCTGAGGCACCTGGCTGGCTCAGTTGGTGGAGCATGTGACTCTTGATCTCGGGGTTTTAAGTTCGAGCCCCATGTTAGGTGTAGACATTACTTAAAAATAAGAAAAAAAGGGCACCTGGGTGGCTCAGTTGGTTAAGCGACTGCCTTCGGCTCAGGTCATGATCCTGGAGTCCCGGGATCGAGTCCCACATCAGGCTCCCTGCTCGGCAGGGAATCTGCTTCTCCCTCTGACCCTCCTCCCTCTCATGCTCTCTGTCTCTCATTCTCTCTCTCGCAAATAAATAAAAAATTAAAAAAAAAAAAATTTTTTTTAAAATAAGAAAAAAAAAATCTAAAAAAAATAAGATGGAGCTGATGATTTCTAACTGGAAATCACTTCTATTTCTTTTTGCCAGCCTTCGAGGAAAGTAGAACATCCATCCTTCTATACCTTTCAGGGAAAAGGGTTTCTAATTTAAGAGAAATGTACTGGTAGGCAATCTTTCAAAGTGTTTATTTATATTATGCTTATTATCTGGTCTTTAAGCATACAAGACACCAGAAATAGAAGTAATGTTACCCAAGGTAATTTTTGCCTGAAGTAGAAGTAATTTCTAGAAGCCATCCAGCTAGTATTTTCTTATTGAAAAACTATTTAAAATGTGGAATTAACTGCTGAAGGCATCAACACAAAAAGACATAAGTCAGTTCAAAGAGGCAGTAAACCTAGATGAAAATAAATTCAAGAATACAGCTACCAACCAGACTTGAAGGCCTCTGGTCATGATGAGTGAAGTTGGTTTTATCCCAAGAGACACAATACATAAAATAAAGATGGAGCTGGGAGAAGGGGTTGTGAACTGGAGGAGAGGCAAGAAATACAATCAGTACATCAGGACAAATCATTTTTATATTCTGGTCATAACTTGCTATTTTTCTTTTAATTTCTTTCCCCTAGAAAATGAAATGGTAGTGAGCTTGTTGCGCTTTCTACCTGATTTATTATGATTCTCCATGTCCTCCCCCTCCATTTTAATTTGTAAGTAGCAACTCAATTACAGAAAAATTCTAATAAAATCTACATAGGGATAGGGTAATTCTTGTACTTAGTATAGAAAATCCTATTGGATTTTATGAAATTTCGATTATGGGTTTCATTTGGTTTGTTTGCATGCCCAATCAAGGATACTACTTAGAACATAGATATTTATCAGGCACCTTCAATGTTGAAGATACAATGCTCAACACCTATAGCCAATGAAAGGCATACCATTGTGAAACAGACTCGTATGTATAGACACTGTACATCCCAAGTGCTCACCCACATACCCCAGGTCCTTTGAAGTGAGGTGGGATCTTATGACCAAGTATATATCCACTGAGTTGTGATCAGAAGTGACCTGTGACAGCGAGAAGACACCCAGGACTTCAAGATGGCATCAGTCATACCAGTGAAGGAACAAAAACTCATGGATGTCAAGTAGGGGAGCTGCCAAGCTGGATACTCATGCAGGATTTCACCCCTAATGGCACTACTGGAGCATTTCCAAGCTGCTCTGACTCTACAAGTGTGTCAACAAGAAGAAAGGGAGCATCTGGAGTTTCTAAGGTGCTGGAAGCTTACATGTTTAACTGCTGCCTTTCTCATAAGGAACTCACGTGAATGGTCACAAAAATAGCTAGCACCAAGGAGAAAACCAGCGAAGAAGACTACTCTGGATCCTGGCCATGACCTTCTTTGCCTTGGCACCCCCTCCTTGAGGAACATAATCATTGCTAAATCCTTTCCTACCCTGAGAATTAATACCCCCAAAATAAAAAACTCGAATGTGTGAAACCAAACAAAGCAAACCAGCCAAAGCCTATAAGAATGAAGTGGGGAGGGGGGGTTCTCCATGCCAGTCTTGCCTTGGAGGCCAACCAGGAAGTCACAAATTTAGATACGAACATCAAAAAAGAGGAAAGCCATATCAACACCTAAGAGACATTGACAAGAAATATATTTACACTGGGGCATCTGCGTGGCTCAGTCGGTTGAGCATCTAGTTCTTGATTTTGGTTCAGCTCATGATCTCAGGGTCCGGAGATTGAGCCCTGAGTCAGGCTCCGCACTCAGTGGGGAGTCCGTTTGAGATTCTCTCCCTCTCCCCCCCACCCTCATGCTTGTTGTCTCTCAAAAATAATCTTACAAAAAAAAAAAAAAAGAAAGAAAATACGTTTATACTGTGATGAAGGGATTTGTTCATTACCACAGCCTATCCTAGGTCAGAGATTTTTAGCTTTTTGTGCCATAGAGCCTAGGGCCAGGGCAGTGAAGTGTGTGGTCCCCTTCTCAGAATCAAACGTTTAAATGCATAAAATAAAATGGGCAGGATTTTAAGGACCAACTATAAGCCTTTTTTTAAAGAGTTATAGGATAACATGTCCTTTTTTATTAATGCATTAATCAATAAGATGAGCAGTGTGTCAAAACACTGTAATTTCAAAGGAGTGTGGATCATGTTATTTCAAGTTATCTGTGATACCTACAAAAGTTATGGAGTATCTTTGATTTGTTTTGGTAACAAAGTCCCAGGTACTGCTAATACTATTAGGATTTGTTGTCTATATCATCGTGAAAAAAATGCCAGATTTCCTTTAGGGGGGTTATAATTTTTTTCCTTCAAGTTCATGAATTCCCTGAATTCTGTGAAGCCCAGAAGAAGAAACCCTGAGATTTACCTTCTCCTAGTACAACCATACTACAGGATTCTCAGGGGGAGTTCTACTGGGCACCCTAGAGGTACATGTGTGGCAGTGTGCATGGCAGAGTCCTCTATGGGTGCTCTTCTGCTTATCTGGCATTTTTATTCTCACCAATTGTTTTGAACATGATGTCAACTAAGGAAAAATATCATTCAGGTTGTTAAAATGCAATTTATTGGAGGCTTGGGTGCCTTGAAGGCAATGAACAAGAAAATGGGAGGGGTGCCAGGGTGGCGACCAACTCAACTCGTGATTTCAGCTCAGGTTATGATGGTATGGACTGTGACAATGAGCCCCATGCTCAGTGGGGAGTCTGCTTGAGAGTCTCTCCCTCCATTTGTGCTTGCTCAATCTCTCTCTTTAAAGTAAATAAATTTTTAAAAATAAAAATGGGATAAAAAAAAAAAATCAGTCCGTAAGGGTCTGATCAAATCTTCGGACATCATAAACATCACCTCGTCTGGAAAAACTAACAGTTGTACAAAAGGCAGCTGCTCAAACGATCTCTCTGGAGGTTTGTCATGACTTCCAGAAACACGACATGACTTCCAGAAACATGAAGACACCTGGGGTCGCTGGGTCACTGCATCACGATGCGGTCCAGTCCTGAGCTGGGAGGTCAGGTCTATTTAATAAGCCTATCAAGGCTGGGTAAAACAAGATGGAAATCATTCACACTTTGTAAGGTATACCTCCATTCTGTAAGTTGTAAAGAGAGAGAAATGACCCATGTACTTTCAAATAAACCATTACTGGCTTTCTTCAATCAGCCTAGCATAGTCCTTGACACCTCAACCCAGGAATATGTGACATAGTAGATAACCAAGCTATAGCTCTCAGTTTGGTCAGGGAAACAAAGGATTAGAGAATCAGGAAAGTGTTTGAAAGCAAGTAATAAGTCTACAGGCAAGACTTGAGAACCAAAATGTTGAGGCTTGGGAATCCATCTCATTTCAGGTTTCAAATACGAAGAGGTAGTGTAATGCAGTAGAAAGGCCACTGTGGATGAAAGTCAACACAGGACTTTTCATCTAGATCCCATCACCAATTACCTGAGCAAATGTGGGCCAGAAATCACATTTCCCCAAGCCTTGGGTTCCCCTTCTTTAAAATGGGGAAATTAATCTCAAAAGTCACCTTCCCACACAAAGATATCGATTCAGTAACTTTTGAAATCTCGAGAATGATTTTTTTTTTAAGTATTTGTTAGAGAGAATGTGTAAGCAAGCATGAGCAGAGAGGGACAGAAGGAGAGGGAGAGACAGAATCCCAAGTGGAGTCCCTGTGGAGCACGGAGTCCAACACGGGGCTCGATCCCGTGACCCTGAGATCATGACCTGAGCGGAAACCAAGAGTCGGATGCCTAACTGACTGAGCCACCCAGGCGTCCCTCAAGAATGATTTAAAAAAAAAAGTTACTACTGAAAAGATATAATCAAATACAAATGTAAATTGAATGTTTGGTGAAGCAAAGGGCATTTCAGTTTCAAATGGTGAAAAAATAAAAAGAAGTGAAAAGTTTCCATGTCCTGGAGCACCACGCCGGGCCCCAGACTGTATTTGGTCCTATACATAACAGGAGTTTAAAGTCGTACATGTTGGGGGCAGAGGGGAAGGGAGAATTGGAGGAAGGTGGTTAAAAGGTACAAACTTCCGGTTATGAACTAAGTCCTAGGGATGTAATTTACAACAGGACGACAATACTGCTGTATAGTACATACAGTTGAGAGTAAATCCCAAGAGTTCTCATCACGAGGGTAAAATTTTTTTCTTTTTGTATCTCTATGAGAGGATAAAGGTTAACTGAGTTTACAGTAATTAAGCTTATACGGTGCTGTATATCAATCATAGCTCAATAACCCCCTCCCCCCAAAAAAAGTTGCATTAGTCATATCTTGATGCTCTTGTGAGTCCCCCATGAGTTCTGCTGTACCTAATCACTGGTTTGTCCATTAGCTCCTTGAGCATGTACTGCTGTCATGTTTAGAGCCATATTCCCCCCAGCGTTAGAACAATCAGGCAAGGTTTATCCGAGACAAGAAAGCCTGAAGACCTGTCAAAAGGTTTGAGATCTAGTCCCTGCTCATTCTTGGCCTCTGGTAAATTCTCCCTGCCCCTTTTTTGCTGTCCTTGTGCATCCTGTTATTTTGATTATTTTCTCCCAAGGGGCTGACCCATTCACTAGGAGCAGAGGACTCCAGACTAGCAGGAGAGTAAGTCAGCATTTAATGTCTGCGGATTCCAGGCTCTTTCCCAGGTTATTTTTTTTCCTGAACCACCTGACTCCAAATAGCTTCAGTTCTCATAACCATCACGTTAATTTCGCCAGACTTTGAAACCTCTTTATCTTCCTGGCTAAGGGTCTCCTTCCCTGCCCTTCTCTATTCTCCTTGCCAAGCACTGCTGGCCGTAACTGTGGAAATAAAATTTCAAAACTGGGAAGGAGTCTAGCCCACTGGCTCAGGAAGCAGATGCAGGGTCTGGGGCCTTTTTTCAGTTTACCCCAGAGCCTCTCAAACCACTGTGGAGCACAGAGGAGGAGCTAAAAAATGTTGGCCAAATGAATTTATGATTGAAGGAGCCCTGCGGGCCCAAGGCCTTGCAGCATTATGGGCAGACAGAGAAGGAAAAAAGCTCTGCCTTCATATGGAGTGCAGAGACACTATAAAACCAGATTATTTCTCCTTCCCACTCACTCTTTTACTGCAAAGTTGTTAACTCATCAGTAGCCAATGGGCTGACAGCTCCTTGACTCTCAGCATTTTGGGAGAAAGAGTAAATGCACGCATGCGCGGGCACACACACACAAGTTGGGGGGGGGGGGTGGAGTACTAAATTTCCACCCTGCTTTGAAACATAAATCTTAAGACCCCTCAGGTTAAAAATGACAGCTAGAGTCCTTTAATCTTGAAAATGCTCTCTCCATGGAAACCTTAAGGACAGGAAACCACTTAGGAAAAGCTTTTTTTTGAGGCAACTTCTAAGGAAAATCTAGGTCTTAAAGAAATTGGACTTCCATGCACAACTATCCTGTAGGAAGGTAATCCATGTCATGTGACTTCAGTGACCCATAAAGCCTTCCCAGTTCAGTTCAGCTTGAAGAGACAGATTCACTTCACCTAACAGATTCTTGTTCTCAATTCCCAGTGTACCATCTCCACCATTAAGATTCTTGTTAGATAGAACAGGATTCTATATGATGGTCCACTCCATTTTTACCCAAATCAGTGAATTTTGCAAGCTGTAATTTTGATTATGAGAAGCACCTAAATGTGATGCTTCTGGCTGGAAAAGACTGGAAAAATTCAAGTAAGCACATAATTCTAGGAAATTAGACCTACAAGAGTGTCTTAGTAAGTATATTACAAGAGAAAACTATGGTGCAAAGAGGTTAAGCGATTAGCTCAAGGCCCCCCTGAATGTACAATAGGGTTTCCTACCTCAAAGACTGCTAGATTTCTCTTGGCTCCCTAGCATACCACCTCTTAGATATTCCAGGCTGGCTATACTTCAAAAACAATAATTAGCTAAAAAGCAATCAAAATATTCTCAATAAAAATAAGGTGAGGCAATTGTGCAAATTCTCACGTCATTTCTAGAATCTTGAGCCTATTAGCAGGAGTGAAATAGTCCACAGATTTCAAAGGATGGGTCTCAAGTAGTTCAAACAAGCACCAAACATCAAGTCACTTTCCCAACCACCACCCAAGCTCTAGGACGCACTGTCTGGGAGAGCAGCCTGGTTGGCAAACAAATCATTATAAAATGCAAAGGTATTAAGTGCCCTCTTGCCTTTGGTAGTACACTCAAAGCTATACAAATGTATTATAGCATAACTAAAATACAGCTACCAAGGTCTCAGCCAACAAAGAGGGAGAGAAGTCCAGACGTGGTGTTTTGTTTTTCAATTTGTTTAGGTATTCCAACTTTTGTTCCATTTTCTTGTGAAAGACAAACCTAGGAAGAAACAGAACGGGGACATGCAGCCCTAAGCTTCTAGAAAAAGGAGGAAAAAAGAGTAGGGAGGGGGGTGGGGGGATGGGTTAGCCTGGTGATGGGTATTAAGGAGGGCACGTACTGAATGGAGCACTGGGTGTTATACACAAACGATGAATCATGGAACACTACATCAAAAAGTAATGATGTAATGTATGGTGACTAACATAACATAATAAAATAAATAAATAAATAAATATATATGTATATATACCATAAAAAAAAAAAGAGTAGGCTGAGATGAAGAAATTTGAGGACTTCAGTGTTAGGGGCCATTTGAAAACTCATTATAGCAACTCGGGTTCAAAAGGAGTTTAAAAAAAAAAACAAACTGATTCCCTTAAAGTCTGAGTCAAATAGGAAATTTTATTGCCTCTCTTTCTGCCTGTGTGTATCTCTCCATCGCTCTCCTAATCAAAAGAAGGGACAAAGTCCTTCCACCAGCTTCAGTCCAGGCAGGCAGATCAAGTACATGGGGAAACACACTCTTTAGAGAAATAAGTCACTTGGAAGACAATGGAGAACAGCCAAGCAATATGAAAACAATGACAGCAGTCACTTTATTTAACAGAGGACAAGAAATAAATGTAAGATTATATAGGACAGCTCTTCCTAACACATCAGGAAGAAACTCCAGAATATAGGATATTCACTGTATACTGTATCTGAGACTAGAATTCAGCATTCTGTTCTCAGGTTTTCTTTCCTGTTCTGTCCTGTGCCACGCCCCCCCATCCCCACATAATAATGGCAACACTTTATATTCACATCCATTTCCAGTCTTCGTTACTTCTACATATATCCCATTCCCTCCAAGCAGGGTAGGGGGGGTTCCCATAAAAGCCTACTAGGGACAGAGGAACGAACTAAACAAATGTGTCTTCAACCACTGGATCTGCTAAATATTTCCTGTTGACTGAGCTACAGTAATGTAGGCTTCTCCCTACACCCACTCACCCATATTCTCTAGAGCCCCCTACACAAAGGAACAAGATTTATGCAGACAGCAAATATTAAGCTCATCAAATGCTGAATCAAGTCTCAGGCAGAAGCTGACATGGATTTGAATTCAAGCTCTTCCACTTTTGACTTTCAAATCCTAGACAAGTTGTTTGCTCTTTCTGAAGTAACTGTCTGTATCAGAAATAAAATCTACTCCTTGGCATATGCCTGGGACATAAAACGTGCCCCTAAAAGTACACTATTTTAAGTCCTACCTACCAATAAAATGGTCCTTTGGGGGCGGGGGAAGACTTTTTCCTCCCTTTCCCAGCAATTTAAGGAGCCGTATCAGGCACAGTCCCTGTAGTTTCTCTGGTAGGTAACAGTGAATAAAATCAGCTCCCATTTGGGTAAATTCTAGATTGGAACTTACAGAATAAATTCAAGTAAGTATAAATCCTTTGTCTAACAAGGCCTTTGGGATGTTGCTGTTTGGGAACTCAAGAATTGCTATCCTTTTCAAGTAAATCCTCTCTTTGACAACTGCTCATGATTAGGTCGTTAATATAGCTCAACTTGTCCACAGATGTGAATGTAAAAACAAACAAAACCCAAAAAAACCAAAACTTCAAATTAAGAGAAATAAGGAGAGAAAATTAAGGGGAAGAAAAGATTGTTGGAAAAGAGGAGAAAACGTCCTGTGTCTTACCAGGCAAAGCCAGAGTCACAGCACCACTTTAGAAACCCCTACCTGGCCTAAAAGAAAAGTTATCTAAAGCATTAACTAAGAGGATAAGGAGCCACCATTGTTGCAGGCTTAAAGTGATCCACTTTCACTAGAGCTTAGGGTAGTGGGGCCCTCATTGAAAATGCAAAATCCCCAGCTGGGGGTAAGAAGAAGAGAAAATGTTAAGATGCTCAGCTCTGGAGTGCCAAGACCAAGGGTCTCCACATTCCAGCGCTCAGCCTCCTCCCTCCCCGGCTGCAACACTCCCTCCCTTTTATTCTGGAGGAGGTCCTTCCCAGCTTGGCCTTTCGGTGTCAGGGAGACTCGGGAAGAGCCTCAGGAACTGCTGAGAAATGGAGAAATACACAATGGCTCTCCTCCACAAAGGCCTCTTTCATGGAGGCAGTCGTGTCTATTAAATACGCCCCCATACGTGCATACACTTCTATAAGGAGATTAGGAGGACCACGAGCTCACTGAAATGGGTTGGCCCCCACAAAATGTGTTTAAACCTATTGCGGGGCGGAGAATTGGTGGGTGTGGCAGGAGGAGGGAAGATTCAAATTAGTGGCAGGGGGCCTCCTCTCTCCTTGATAAAAGGTGGGGATGGACAAAACTATCCAATAGGGCTGCTGCAGCCCCTGGGGGGAGCTAGTTGGTATCCACACAATCCCCTTCGTTCCCTGGCATTCTTTTATTGCCCAGCTATGGGCCATGACACATTCAAAGTATTCCTTCCTATACAAAAGTCACAAGAGGATGAGAATAATTCCCCACATGGTAATATGCAGTTTTCAAACTGCTCCTCAAATCTTTGCAAGTAGGAAGTACAAAATAGAAGCAAGTTCCCAATAAAAATTACATTGTTACAAATTCTGAGAAAATGCATCATCCGTGAGGTGTCCGACTATATATTTAAGTTATTAAACCACTCATAGGCCATCATTGGCTTAATGAAGGATTAAGCTTTCACCTCATTATTTCTTCATGATTATTTCTTCCTGGAAAATGAAACAGTTACACAAAGAACAAGTCCACCCATAGTAATAAATGGCAACTCCTTTTATTCACCTAGACACATAAAAGATAAAACAAGGAATCTTTCACTCAGAAGGTATTTCTGAACCCTTCTAATAGGTCAATGATTTTATGATTCAAAAGGGATTTTAGAGACATCTCATTTGATATAACAGTTCTGTGAAGTATTATTCCCCACCCCCCTTTCCATGTTATAGGTGAGGAAAGGGACTGAGGTGGAGTCTCGGGTATTTGCTTCCAAGCTCGCTCGTTCGTTCGTTCGTTCGTTCGTTCATTCATTCAGCACTCACTGAGGGTCTACACTTATCCTGAGCACGATGCAAAGGACTGAGGACTCAGGGAAAGCAGACTTCATTTCTACCTATAAGTAGCACACAAGGGCAAGTACAGAATTCTAAGGGGTCACAAGGGAGTGCTCAACCCGAGTCTAGGTGTAAGAAAACAGATAATCTTCTAGAGAAGGCGATACCAGAGTTGAGCCCTCAAGGATAAGCCAGTGTTCTCTTCATACCACGATGCCTTGCATGACACACCGGTATTAAACTAGGCAGCTAAAAGTGGTCCTGAGGACAGCATTTGTTCCAGAAGACCGAGAACTGCACAGTAAACCTAGGAAGTCCCAGGGGCAGTGTGGTCTTGTCCACTTCTGTTAACTCTAAAGGTACTACGTGGCTGTGTACTCTGTAAAAAGTAGCTTATTGCTCCTGTGTGCCTTATGATGGAGGATTTCAGAACAGAGAAAAGTACCTCCAAGAAGGAATGTAATGAGCAGGAAAAACTCACTCCGGCAGATGAGCTTGGAGATCTGGAGCCGGGATCCATTTGGTGTTATCTGAAGGCATTAGACGGACATATGAATAAAGGCTCAGAAAAGGGACGCAGATCGCTTCTCAGCCTTTTGGCTAAGATCAAGTGTAGAAAAGGGACGCAGGCCAGAGATGTTGGTCTAACAAAACAATGGAGAACCCAGCTCCATGCCATCAAAATAGAGGGTTATCCTTTCCTATATTTTTCTCAAGTTATAAAAAAAAAAATGCCTTACTCCACAAGCCAACCAAGAAGTCGAGTGGACTTTCACTAAGGATAAAACACCCCCCATGTATATAGGCTGTCTATACTGTACCTACAGGATATATTGAACCCTTCTCCCTCCCCCAAATAAATAATGCTTTCCTGATGAAAAATTTTTTCTTTGTTGTTTTTATTCCAAACTTCTAATAAAGTCCTAGTCTTTTTAAATTCATGGGCAAGTATTTGAGAGTTCCAGACTTTCAAGCTATCTTTAGTCAAGAAAGAAAAACTAAGATCTTTGAAGGAAAGGGAGTATAGGATTTCAACACAACAAAGCTAATGTCTTCCTGCTAATTTTCATTAATAAAACAAACACACGAGGGCACAGTCATTGAAGAAAGGTACCTCATTTCCCACTGCTTTGGGTTACTACATACAGGACCTTCTCATTCATGGACTGAACATTTACAATTTGGATATTTATTTGGAAGCAACTCCTGCCCAAGCCCCAAAGCAGAGTAACAAATTTAAGACATTATTATTATACAGTCCTCTTATACTGGTCTCCAGACCCGAACTTTAAAAGTAAATAAACCTACCTTATTGAAGCAAAGTTTTTCTAGATTCCATCTTTGAACTCTTACATGAGGACCCCCACGATTGAAGGTTCACTGAAAATGGGCAGGAGCTTTCAGTCCTACATTTGAGAGAGGAAAACCTTGCTTTGCACCTATATTCCCACTGCTGTTCTGCTGACCTCCCCTGAGAATAAGACATTATTACGGAAAGGCAGGATACAAAGCACTTTTATATTCATGCTTCATTGGGTCTGCACCGTAGTCCTTTGAGGTAGCTAGTATTCCCACTTCACAGATGAAGAAATGGAGGCTTGGAAGCCAAGTCACTGAGCCTTACTACAGCTACTCTGTAATGGTTCTCGAAAGGCTAAATATTTTTTGAGACTCCCTGAATGAGGAACACTGTGTGGGCAAAGCACTGCACCTACCACAAAGTGCATTCCCTTCCCTCAGATGTCTGAAGGGCATACACATCTTCTGAGAAGATGGAAACTCATCAGCTTGAGCAGAAAATGCCAAGTTTAAAGTGAGCTTGTTAGAGAGGGAGCTATCACAGATTATTAATTTAGCCTTCTCTCCCAGCAAGTGTTTGATGTAAATGGCAAGGGTTCGAAGGTCAAAGAGGAAGAAGTATGTGCTTTAATTTCCCCCCCCTAGAGGTGCATGAGTGTTTTCTATTAACAAAAACCCTGGAGCCAGCAAATCCTGGGCGTGGATCAAACGACCCTCCATCTTTTAAGTTATAACATCACAGGGAGACATTTCAAGAGGAAACCGGGCCCGGTCAGACCTGCAGTACCAGAGAGAGGGCTGTTCTGCCCCTTGGGAATTTGAAAAGCATCTTCCCTTTTGCTGAAACTGCTTAGCCACAGACAAAAATGTGCCCAAACAGTTATTCTTGATCTATAAGCAGGGGCGAAACTGGAAAAAGGGGTTAAAAAAGCGGGGGGGGGGGGGGGGGGCGGGGGCCCCGGGGGGGGGGGGGGGGGGGGGGGGGGGGGGCAGCCGTAGCCCTGAGCAGGGGCTGAGCTAGAACCATTTGTACCTAGAAGACCAACCCCTTTGGCCAAAGTTCCGAGGAACAGACATTTTGGCAACAAGCTTGATCCACTGGGCTATGTCTGAATCACGTGAGAATAGCCAATACTTAACGAGTGCTTGGCACAGTATGCAGTGCATAGTAAGTGCTCAATAACATCACACACCTCCTTTTTCCAGGCCCTTAATCCAGGAGGTTCATCCTATTCATTTCTTATCCCCACATACACCCAGGACCCTCACTGCTACACAAAACCTAAAAGTGGAGGGTAGAGCATTAAATCCTAAGGACCCAGCAACACCTCTCTTCACACAGGCTAACACTTTGCGAGACCCCTGGCATCAGGCATTACACCAGACACGCTTCAGACCTTCTCTTAGAACCCTACAGCCACCAGGAGTGCACCCCCAATTTTTATGGTAAGGAACTTTGAAGCTCAGAAGAACAGGAAGCTTGGATTAAAACCCTAGTTACTCTAAACAGGCTTTTGTGAGTTGGCCTGGGAACTGGGTCTGCTTTTATAACCCCTCTGGCTGAATGTTGTTCCAAACAACAGACTTCAAAATGAGCTTTGGAAGCCAGAGTGTTTGTAAACTGAGGATAGCTGGAAATGTTCACATCTCTTGCCACCTTCGGGGAATGCCTCTGCACTACTTAAAAACAGCTTTGAGTTTGAAGCAAATCCACAAAACCTACAGGAAGATAAGCAGCCCTTTCCTGACAGGACAGTCCTAGGAGACTGGAGAATGGAGTCTCAGGCAGTTCAGTGAGGGGGAAAAAAAAAAAAGAAATAAAAATCCAAGTTAAGGGTTTATAGGAAACACAGAGGAAGAGTCGAGCACAGTAATGGTTTTCAGGCCACTTGTGAGTCTTCTAAAAATGTCCTAAGAAGGAACTTGGGAGAAACTAGCGTGCAAAGAGTTAAGTCCTTAGGAAAGCCCTGCAGGCCACGTGACCCATCCACAGCCCTCAAGCAAAGTCTTGACCACTGCACTGGCATAATTTCCCTGAACTCCCCCTCGCCCCCCCCCTGCATCCCCCCTGCTGTTTGCAGGCTGCTCTCTCATCTCCCCAGGAGCACGTCTGCTCCAGGAAAGCAGGCCTGCATTCGGTTGACTATCTTCAGCATCCACAAGGATGCCTGGCAAGCAGTAGACATTATCTAGATGTGAAATGAATTTTTTCATCATTTACCTAATTTCCCTGGTTATTTTGTTTAAATACAGAATCTCCCCTGAAGTTTTAAAGGGGCTAGTTATATAGTGATAGGAATGTTTTGATGTAAAAGGCATTTATAGAATTCTAATATGACAAAACTAGGAAGAAATAGTCCACTGTCTATACAGTCTTGATCTTAGCCTAAGAGAACCAATGTTTAAAAATCAAATGCTAATAAATGGAAGATACCTAAAATGCTGCTTTAAGACACTGCTTGGTATTTAAATATGTTGAAACAACGGAGGAACAATGGCAGTTATGTTACCAGGTTTCTCATCTCTTGATTCAGTGTCCGAGACATGGCACCACATCCCTTTACTTCCATAGTTTAGGAACGTGCTAAAAGCAAATTCAACAAGAAATTCACTGTATTACATTGGAATCCTGTAACTCTTGAATCAGATCAAAGTGAAGACAAATTTTTGGAGGCCAAACTAAAAAAGGATACTTTCCATACTTCACCTCCTTCATATTTCACTATGTTGTAATGAGATTCCCTAAACAGTCAATTTGATAACTTTGTCCAAAACAGATGGTAATTGTCCTTATAATTATACAGCTCTCAAAAATTATGTATTAAAATCCAATAAAATTTGTATTTGTTTATTGAAACTAATGGGTGTTAGGTTTTCAAATAACTAAATGAACTAAATACAAGTGGTTTAATAACCACATCAGACAGGAGCAATTTTTTTTGCTTTTCTAAATGTCATTATGAAACAGAAACAAGAAATTAGGGATGGGAAAATAGAGATTGGTCAAAAACCTGAGATGTGCAAAACAGATTATAAAGAGTCTGTCAACAGGGTTCTGTCCACAAAAGATAGGTTATTAATATTTATCTGTAATAGGTTTACAAAATGTAAATGCCACCAGCATGGATAATTCCAAGCCAAAATCACCTCACATAAACATAAAATTATATTCTGATATGTAAAGTAGCAGAATTGCCTTCTAAACTAATTGATTTGGGTTCTTTTACTAACTAAATAGATGCAGCAGACCCAGATTATCACGCTGACATGAATCAAGTTACATCCTACGTTTCACATAAGTGCTCAGTAAATATTTAAAAGTGAGAGAGGAGAATCCAGCATAACTAGGACACTAGCCAAAAGGATTAAAACCATTCTCATATTCTACTGCCACTGGAATGATCAGCGAATACAGTAAAGGTGTCATTTCTCTGCTGCCCAAATCACTAGATTAGGTAGGAGTCAGGAGATGCAGGTGTAATCAACCAACGCCCAGCTCTAGGAGTAGATCCTGATGAGTACAAAATAATAGAATCCCACCCTCTTGCATTCTGCTAACCACAGCCAAGTCCCATCAGGGTAAGCCCAAGGCACCCTCCAAATGAGCGGAGGAGGGAAGGGTCTTCTTTTGATGTGCTCCTGAGAGGCCTGGAATCCCAGCACTCATTTTCCTGAACAGGTAAAACCAGCCTGAGGATAAGCTAACACCTAGAGGAGGGCAGAGCCTGGAAAGAAAGGGGGGAGGGAGGAGGTAGCCAGGGCTCTAAATCAAACTGTGCCTGAAGCTCACTCTATCTGTAAACCTTTTTTCAGCTATTTAAGCCAACAAGCTCACTTTATCTTTTAAGGCAGTTTCAGCTGGGATGGGTTGTTACTTGCAATTCAAAACATCCTAACAGAATCAGAGAGGAGGATGAGTCTATGATGTACATACATTGCCACCCTTACAACAATCCAGAGTTGAGGCAGGTATTATTTTTCTGCTAATAAAATGAGAAAATGAGGCTACGGAGAAGGAAAAAGAAAAAAAAAAAAGACTTGTCAAAAGTTACATAGCTGGGGGCACCTGGCTGGTTCAATTGGTAGAACATGCGACTCTTGATCTTGGGGTTGTGAGTTTGAGCCCTACGTTGGGTGTAGAGATTACTCAAAATCTTTTAAAAAAATCTTTAAAGTTACATAGCTGGTAAGCTAAAAGTCTCAATTGCCTTTAATGATCACTTTGGCAGAGAATATCTGTAAATATGAACAAGATCACCACTGTTGTCTCCCACTTTTTATATAAAAATGTCTTCTTTCCTTGATTCTTTTTTTTCTGTTGCAGCTGTCCTTTCTTTTAATAATAGCCTTGGCCCAGTGGGCCTTTGTTGATAGACATCATTAACGACTACAATTTCATCATATTTAAATGCAATCACAGAGGCAAATGGATGCTATCTTTCCATGAAGAAGAAATACCTTCATTTCTCTAACCGGTCTCCCCACCTCCATGTCTGCTCTCCCCCACCCCCACCACATACATACAACCAGGGCACCCAACAGCCAGAGGGATTATTTCTAAAGCAAAAGTCAACCGCATCACTCGCATGCCTAAAATGCTTCCCATTTCAGCCAGAATAAAATGAAAACTCGTTGCTCTCCACAGTGATCTATCCTTTCTCCTCTTCCTCCATTCTTACCTTCCTTCTGTGCCTTCTTTCAGCTTCTCAAACACACCAGACCCTGTGCTTTCTACTCCTTCCACAGCTTCTCCCAGGCAGCCCCCAATACATCCTCACCTCAGCTCAAATACCAGCTCCTCTAAGAGGCCACCCTTGAACCCATTAACCTTCTTCATCTTCACAGAACTGATCATGGTCCAATGGCCCCTTTATTTGATTTTTGCATATTTAAATATCTTCCTCTTGTAGAAGGTAAGACCCTCAAAGATAGGGACTCTGTTCTGTTCATCCCTGGGTCCTACAACTTGAGCAGAGCTGGAACATTACAGGAGTGCAATCAACAGTTACTAATCAATTGATTGACTCAATCTAAGAACCTACGTAGGCCACATTAACCAAAACTCCTTAATAGGGCTTTGTTTCTAGCTGAAAACAAGAACTGCAAAATCCACAACTCTCTTTTAAAGATTTTTATCTATCCTGGATTATGGTTTATTCTTTCTAACCCTGGTCATTATTAATAAAAGCAAGTATCTTTTTTTTTAAGTGATCTTGTTCTCACAACAGATTTTGGCCCCCTTAAGGAACAAAACAAAAAACAAAAAAAGCCCTCAAAATTGAGGCACTTTGGAACTTGGAACTTTTGGAATGGAAATGTTCTAAAACTAGATGGCATCCACTGTACAAATCTACAAAATTAATAAAACCAAGAAATTGTTTTTCAAAAAGTCAGTAAGGAAACAACCCAATTTAAAAATGGTCAAAAGTTGGGGTGCCTGGGTGGCTCAGTTGGTTAAGTGTCTGCCTCTCGGCTCGGGTCATGATCCCAGGGTTCTGGGATCGAGCCCCATGTCCCTGCTCAATGGGGAGCCTGCTTCTCCCTCTCCCTGCTGCTCCCCCTGCTTGTTCTCTGTTAAACCTCTCTGTCAAAAAAATAAAATCTTAAAAAAAGATCGAAAGTTTTGGCATTTTGCCAGAAAATTTTATATCTATATATATATTATACACACACAAAAAAATGGCAAATAGGCACATTGAAAAATGCTCTGCACCATTATTCACTAGGGAGATGTTGATTAAAACCACAATGATTTATTACTTCACATTTTACAATGGTTACTGTTACAATGACTGACCCAATCAAGTTCTGGTGAAGATGGGGAGCAACCATGACGTTCATACATTGCTAGTGGAATAACAAAAGGATATAGACCCAGGGGCGCCTGGGTGGCTCAGTCTGTTAAGCATCTGCCTTCGGCTGGGGTCATGATCCTGGAATCTGTCCTCCCAACCCCCCTAAGCCCCTCACCCCCCCCCAACATCAGGCTCCCTGCTTCTCCATCTGCCCCTCACCCCGACTGCCCTCTCTTGCTCTCTAAAATGAACAAAAATCTTTAAAAAAAATAAATGATAGAGACCATCTGGAAAGCAGACTGGCAGCTTCTTACAAAGTTTAACATATGACATAATAACCCCACCCTTAAAAATGTGAAAACTTATGTTCAAACAAGAACTTCTACGTAAATGTCTATAGAAGGAATGCTTATAGATTTGACTTTAAGAAATCTAAACTTTTTCAATTGGTAAATGGATAAACAAACCAGTATGTTGGTATACAACAATGGAATTCTATTCAGTAAAAAGGAATGAACTATTCATATACACAGCATGGATGAATTTCAAATTATGTTAAATTTAAAAACCAAGACTCAAAATGCAAATCATAAAAGCATTTATAGCACATTCTAGAAAAGACAAAACTACAGAGATGGGGAACACCCCAGTGGTTTTCAGGGGTTCCACGTGGGGTGCAGAGAGGAATGACCACAAAGGAGCAACATCAGAATTTTGGGGGTGATAAAAAGTGCTCTGCATTGACTATAATGACAGTTGCTTGACTGTTCACTTATCCAAATTCATGGAACTCTATACCACAGAATACATTTTCACACCCATCAGGATGGCTATTTTACAAAAATAAGTTTTGGCAAGGACATGGAGAAGTGAGAATTCTTGTGCATTGCTGTAAGAATATAAGAGGTCAGTGGGGTGCCTGGGTGGCTCAGTTGGTTAAGCATCTGCTTTCAGCTCAGGTCATGATCTCAGAGTCCTGGGATCAAGCCTCACATAGGGCTCCCTGCTCAGCAGGGAGTCTACTTCTGCCTCTCCCTCCGTGATTGCTCTTGCTCTCTCTCTCAAATAAGTAAAAATCTTTAAAAATTATATTTTATATATATATATATATATAATTATAAATACATAAGGGGCTCCTGGTTGGCTCAGTCCTTAAGCATCGGTCTTTGGCTCAGGTCATGATCCCGGGGTCCTGTGATTGAGCCCTGCATCAGGCTCCCTGCTCCGCAGAAAGCCTCCTTTTCCCTCTCCCACCCAATCCCCCTGCTTGTGTTCCCTCTCTCGCTGTGTCTGTCAAATAAATAAATGAAATCTTTAAAAAAATATATGTATAAAAATGTCAGTTACTATGGAAAACAGTAGGACTATCCCTCAAAAAATTAAACCTAGAATTTTGTGATCTAGCCGTTCCACTCTGGGTATATACCCAAAAGAAATGAAAGCAGGGACTCAAACATTTGTACATTCATGTTCATAGAAGCATTATTTACAGTAGCTAAAAGATGGAAGCAAGCCAAGTGTCCATTGATAGATGAATGAACAAAATGTAGCATATACATACAATGGGTAATTATTCAACCTTAAAAAGGAAGGAAATTCTGATTCATGTTATAACATGAATGAACCTTGAAGACATTATGGTAAATAAGTCACAAAAGGACAAATAATATATGATTCCACCATTTATATGAGCTGCCTAGAGTAGTCTAATTCATAGAGAAAGAAATTGATAGTTACCAGGGGCTGCAGGGAGAAGAGGAGAGATGTTTAATGAGTACAGAGTTTCAGTCGGGGAAGATGGAGGAAGTTCCAGAGACAGATGGTGGTAATAGCCGCACAGCATCATGAAAGTAGTTAATGCCCAGAACTGAACAATTAAAAATGGTTCAAATAGAAAATTTAATGTTACATAGATTTTACAATTTTTTAAATAACATGAAAAAATATTTGAGGTATTTCAAAGATTTGGTTATAAAAGGTCAAAGCCACATTAAAAAGTGATGATTACTATCTGCAGGGGGAAAAATACATTTTACTGCATGTAACTAAACGAATGTAATGCAGTGTGGGGAAAGTATATTTGAATCATTAGTGCAGGACTTCATTACTGTACTCAGTTGACTCTAGGGTTTTTTTGGGGGGGGGTTGTTTTGTTTTGTTGTTTTTTGGCCAAGAAATAACATGGGAAGCATGAGTATTTTTTTTTTTAATTATAAAGAACTATGAAGCTACATTTAAATTTTTCTCCATGATCTATGTGAATGAAGCTGCAGTCTCTTCTCGCTCTTCTCCCTCACCCGGAAGAAACAGATGGCCTACTGCAGATTTTCCAATTTCCAGACCTCTACAGATCCAGGGTCTTTCACTCTGAACCCTCCCCCTTCTAATGGGACCTTATCAGGAAAGTCATGACCAAAGAGTTAATGGCGAACAACTATCCTTGTGTTAACTAGGAATAAGACTCCAAATTCTTCACTTGCAGCACCCTTCTGCACGCATACTAAGTCAACCCCTGGTTTGATTTCAGTTCTTCAAAGTGGGCCATAGTCCTGCCTCTCAGGACTTGGATATATACAGGCTCTTCCCTCTGTTGGGATGCTAGTCCCCCCAGCCCAACCCCTCCCTTGATTCTCATTCTTCCTTCAGCAGCTCCCAACTCCTCCTGATTGGCTCCTTCTTTTGTGAGGCTCCCCAAACCCTCCCCTCCACTGGCCCCTCCTCTTTCTGCAAACCCCCTCAACCCCTCCTCTGATTGAGGAGGTGCTGGAAAGGAGCCAGATTCTTTCCCATACTACCCAGCTGAGAGTTGTCACTCCCACTCACCCTTGTCTAGTTAAGTATTTGAGTGATTGTAAGTACCAAGCACCATTCCACATGAAAACAGGACTGAACAATACAGAGCTACCTATAGGAGGTTAAGGGGTATGACAATAAAGTAAAAAAGGTAAGGAGACAGAGTGAGGAGAGGCAAAGCAGGGTACTGTTAAAGGTGCCCTAGGAGTGCTTCTTGCTATTCCCAGGCAGAGGGAACAACAAGTTCAAAGACCCTGGGGCAGGTGTGTGCTTGGAATATTAGAGGAACAGTGTATGTGTGTGTGGGAAGGGTGGTAGTTGGGTGGGGTGAGGGGAGGTAAAACCACAAAAATATCAGGGGCTAGGTCCCATGTGGATGTAAAGGCCGCTGTAATTTGGGATTTTATGCTGAGTCAGACAGGAACCTTTAGAGAATTTTAGGCAAAGAAGTGACATTCTGACTCCCCCCACCCCTCCCCAAAGATTTTCAAACATCTCCCTGGTAATCTTTCTAATAGCCCTGGCTTCCTTCTAATACTATTCAAAAATTGATAGTTTATATTTACTTACATGATTATTTCTTTAATGTCTATTTCCCCTAGTAGATGGTATACTCCATGAGAACAGGGCTTGTGGCTCTTTTAAATCACAAACTGAAATCCAAGCATAGTACCTGGCATATAGTACATGCTCAATAGTTAAGCTAATTAATAAATTCTAGCCTCTAGGATAAAGTAGCTCTAAGTAGACAATCTGCAAATACACACACTTTTGTCTTTGTTATATTCCAATATACATACCTCAATTTTCTCTCACATGAAGAAATTAGACATCAGAACCAATCAATACTTCGGAGTCCTAATAGGCTTGATACTCTACTAGCCAGTTTCACTAATCTGAAACATTTTAAATCTTTAGTAGCAAGTAAAGGCTGGAGACATTTCGTTGTAAGCCTGGAGTAAGTAATGAAATTGATACATGAAACAGTAGCAAAAGCTAAATTTGGAGTAAACATGAGAATGTCGCGAAGTCTACTGTTGAAAACTGGCCACTCAATTTCTGTAGTCCAGACATTTTTTGAGTCCTTACCATGTGCCAGAGACAGGACTAACCCACACCAGGACCATATGATGAATAAATCTGGGCAGAATTTCATTATGGGAGTTCATGCTCTAATAACTCCCACCTGTACAAAGCTTTACTGTTTGCAACACTTGCCCACATTTATTATCTCAATATACATGTATGGGAAAAAAAAAAAAAAAAAGGTCCAGGCTTCCTTGATGGTCATATTAATTTACACTAACTCCAGGGAACTGAACCCATAACAAATACGGTTGGTTCATACTCAGGACAAAGTCTGGTCCCCTGTCCTGCATCCCCTAACCCCACCCCAAGACTACAAAAGGGTAAATATCCCCATTTCACAGGAGGATCGATGGAGTCAACTCTGGATCCAAGAGCCAAGATTGCCAAAAACCTCAATTCTCCAGGCTTTCTCCAAAACCACACAGGCAGCAACAACCCAGTGAACTTCCCCTAGCGAGCAAGGAGAACAGGCAGCCAAGAGTAAAAAACAGGCTCTGTCGCATAGTGGCCAGGGGTAGGCCTCATTTAGAGGCTCCACGACCCAAGCAGAACCCGGCACACATCCCACTTCAGTGCCTCCTGCTTCTGGGCTGGCAGAAGTGGCCCTGGCTTTTGAAAAAGCCAACCCAATAAAGTGGATGAAATTAGGACAAACAAGTCCAGTATCTGGGCATGGGCACAGGAAACCATCCAAATGGACAAAAACATCCCATAAAGTTTCACTTGAGTTAGCAAGTAATTGAGGATGGGCAAGAAAGCCAACAGGTCCTTCTGTACCTCTTATTTCCTAGAAAGGAATGTAAGCATCACCGAAACACTTAAGAATATTTAAGTACACGCATGTTTTCTACCAATAAGGCAATATATACTCAAATCACTTATAAATATTGTAACATTTATATTGGAGAGGTGATATACTTCAAAATTTCTTCTTCAAATGTGTTTTCATGGTTAGACACCACACAGTTCTTTATGGCACCCCCTGTGATTCTTTTCTCTCCTGCATAGAATCCTCACTTTATTTTCAAGATACACAAGAATACGAAGACTATTTTAAGCTGGTTAATTATGTTATATATGGAGTCAGGGCAGACTGATGAATCTGCACTCCACTGTATTTATGGATCATTAATTTCTAGCCATTCCTCTTTTGAATTAAGATTTCTTAAAAAAGAAAGTTGGCCATCATATACTAGACTCAGTTTGTCTTATTTCCTTAATGTACGCCTTATCAGCTCTGCCACAGCTGAAGGGATTCCAAATTGCTTTATGACACACTTGGATTTTCTCCCACTAATAATTCCTCCTTCCTGCCCATGACTGGCAGGCGTCTGCCCCCCTGCAGTAATGTGGGACAGCTAATTATCTACCAATCCACCTTGCTATTCCACACTTGGCAACTTTTATCTGCACGGGACAGATGCACTCTCCACGTTTGAAGTAAAATGTCAGTCTCCGCTAACGCAACAAGACTTACATCACTAATGGTGTCTCTACACTTTGAAGAAACAACTCAAAGCCTAATTAAAAATTCAGATTCATTCTCACCGGCTTGCTGATTTTCACTGCCCTTCCACCAGGGCCTCGAAAGTTTTTTTTTTGTTTTTTTTTTTTAAATACTCCATGCAAAAATAAAACTTAAAAAAATGTCCAAGGGGAATTAAAAAAAAAAAAAAAAAGTGCTACAGTCTTGAGCCTTGACAGAGTCTTTAAAATAATTGTTATGGTTGGAACAGAATCAAGACGTTATCACACACAACAGATAACAATTTACCCACTGGCTTCTTCTCTACAGTTACAATAAAACACACGATTTCCAGGGAAATATGGACCGTAAGTTGCTTTTCAGCGATCCACGCCAGTATTTAGGTGTTGGAATTTTTCTAACTGTAATTAACTCAGAAATCATTGGACTATGTAATCTGAAGGAGAGGAAAACTTTCTCCTTTTGAACTCAGAACAAAGTGGGCAAGGTAAAGAGGCATTCAAATGACGTTTTATTTTGTTTCATTATCAAATTGAATAAATAACTTCTCCAAAGTAATCATTTTTTTTTTCCTTGGTGAAAATTAAAACAAAAACTTCATACTCCTAATGACTAGGGAGATGCAAGTTCTGGGAATCCAAAATAGAACTTTGCCTGAAAATTACAGGTGGAATTTCCTTCTGTAGCCTTTACATAAACAAAAACCAAAAAACCAAAATGTTCCTCCCTTCAAGTTTTATTTTCTTTTTATGCTTTACCTTTTAAATAAAAAATTACTCTAGTGGTAGTACAGTTCATGATTATAAATAAACGGACCATTTAAAATTGCTCTTAAAAAAAACATTGTAGAAGTCTCAAAATTTTTGTTTCATCTGTGGCTCACCAACTTTTAGATATTTCAATAACAACTTACTGAAACAAAAACAAAAACCCAGTCAGTTGTCAGTCAACTATCAGCTTTATATTCTCATCCATCAGAAACTCCCCACCCCCAAGGAATGTAAAGGTCCTTAATTAAGTTTCCTTTCCATTTTAAGGCAAAATTCTCTTGGAAAAAAATGGAGCTCCCACAAGACAATACTGTGTAAAGGGTCAAAAAGCAGGAGTCTTAAGACCAACACGTGAGTTCTAAGTCTACCACTTACTACTGGTGTGATCCCCAGAGAGCCACTTGCCTCATTGGGCCTCAGTTTCTCACCTGTATAAGGGAGGTAGATGTGATGCTCTCTCGTTCTTCCCAGTCCTCACGGCACCCAGTGATCTGAAGAACTGAAAGGTCAGGGAGGAAAGGTGTGCCAAGGGCCTGCTGAGCCTGGATTTGTACACCACCTGAGGGCAGACCACAAGACCGCAGTGGAAAGCTAGGCAGCCTGCCTTCCAGTCAGAAGTAGGGAGACCACACAGCAGGCCCTCTCTGAACTGGACTTGGGGAGGCAGAACAAAGCTATGGAGCAGGCCCTAGCAGCTGGTGGCAGCTGGTGTCC
This sequence comes from Mirounga leonina, assembly GCF_011800145.1. Taxonomy (NCBI): domain Eukaryota; kingdom Metazoa; phylum Chordata; class Mammalia; order Carnivora; family Phocidae; genus Mirounga; species Mirounga leonina. The sequence goes on from NW_023270447.1 coordinate 42,119,792, forward strand.
AAATCCTAAACAATTTCAGCTGGGTTTTCTGGGTACCGAGCTTTCTCCAGATTTCTAGTTCCCTCCCCCCATAGTACATCTCCAAATGCAAGACACTCAGGCACAAGTAGCAGTGAGTTCCCAACTCAAACACTGCTAAGCTACTGCCCGCCATGTTGAAACAAAGGGGAGGACCTATTTAAGAAAGTAGGCATGCAGAGAAACTGTGTACTGGCCACATTGTTTGAGCCCTAATCTAGTGACTGCCCAAAGATCTACCCAGACTGTTCAAGCACTTAAGGCAATAGTTCCTTTCTTGTTCAGCCAGTGTAACTGGGTGTTCTTTACCTGCCATATAAGAAGTCTTGACTGACATGAAGGACCCAAGGATCCCACAACCTGGCCTCTGTCTACTTCTCTGACCTCTACCTGCACCCTTCCTTCCCTCTGGCTCTTCGAACTCCAAACCTTAAAGCCAGGTTTCCATTCCTTAAAGGTACCATCACAAAGGGGCCTTCTGGGAACTCTACTCTTTGACTAACCAACTCCTTCCTTCCACCTTTATTCTGGAAAGCCTTCCAGAAGAATCCTTCTCTATACCCTAATACATTAATGTCCCTGACATACCTTCCCTGTCATCCGGTAATACTTCTCTCATTCACTGCATCGGAAATTAACTGATGGAGAGCTCAGAAAGGATCTAGTGCCTGACACCAAATATTCAATAGCTATTTGCTTATGGTAACAGAGACCTCATCTCCCAAAGCAATCCAATTTAGAACTCTCCTATCAGAAAGTTTTCCTTTCCTTTATACAGAAACTTGTTTCCCCATAACCCTTACACCCAAGCACGGATTTTTACCTCCTGGAACCCATGGAGTCCTTTCAATCCAGGCACTGCAAATTGGTGTCCTCTGGTCTGATCCAGCCTGCAGACATGTTTGGCTTGGCCCACAGTTTCTGTGCTTTTTGTTGTTTAATCCAAATTAGTTGCCAACACTTTTAAGAATCTATAGAGTTTCGTCTGAAAGCCAGACATCCACCTTCTCCTGAAGAACAGTCACATGGCCTCACTGGACCCATCATGGCCAGGGGACAACTGCGGAGGAGAGTCACAGCTGCTGTTTACATAGCCGATGCCACTCCCCACTGACCCACATCTCGCCTGCTTCGCTCTGACCGACCTGTTAGCCCCAGGTGTAGTCTAGAGCCCATAGTTCAGCCTTTCTTTCTAGTCTGTCTTGACCCACAGAAACTGGTTTTGCCTCCCTGAAAAGACATGAGCCCTCAGAGGGAAAGCACTGGGCGTTCTAGGCCTCTCCTCTGCTCTCCCAGCCTGCGTGGAGGTTCTGCATGGAGGCACCCAGTGAATATTTGCTGACAGACTCTTCAGAAGACAGATCTGTAGATGGTCCACCTTCTCCTCTTCAACCTTCCCCTCTCCCCCACTTACAGCTTATCTTGCCTTGTCCCTTCCTCACTCCTGCCTCCTCTGGAAGGGGCAGAGAGGAGGAACAAAGAGAAGACACAGTCCATGATGCATCAGTCAAATACATGTGCAGAGACCATACGCTGCTCACTATGAAAACAAGGAACCTCACAGCCTCGGGCAGAAAGCCAGATGTGAAAATGGGGGCCAACCACTTGTGTCAGGGAGGGGAAAAAAAGGGTCCCAGAGGAGCACCACCCCCAGAGCAGCTTGGGCATTACTTCTGGAAGCAAAGCTACTATTTATAAAGAGTTGGGGGGGGGGGGCGCACAGCGATGGTTTTGCTCAAAACCTCAGGCATGTCACCATAAAACACTAAGTATATACCCTTCAAATAGTCTGTGGATTGTAAATTCTATATACTAGTACACATTATGTATATTATAAAACTTTTTAAAAAGATTTTATTTATCTATTTGACAGAGAGAGACACAGCGAGAGAGGAAACACAAGCAGGGGGAGTGGGAGAGGGAGAAGCAGACCTCCCCAGAGCAGGGAGCCTGATGCAGGGCTCAATCCCAGGACCCTGGGATCATGACCTGAGCCGAAGGCAGATACTCAATGACTGAGCCACACAGGCGCCCTTTATCAAACATTTTAAAATACAGAAATAAGGATGAAGTTTAAATATTCTGGGTGAAAATAAATTATGAATGAAATTAGGGGAGATCTGGAATTTGCTTCAAAAATAATTGGGGAGTGGGTGGAGGATGCACAGGCAAAGATAAATGTAGCTTGACCAGGAGTTGCTGTTTCAGCTGGTTAAGAGGTACATGGGCATTGTTATGCTATTCTTTTGTTTTTTTTCCCTCCAAATCTTTGTAACGAGAAGTTTAAAAGCCCATACTATTAATAACAGGGTAATAATTTCTTCATAAACCCCGAAGGATGGTCTTGCACCACATCCCTAAGTCTGTACACCCCACTTTGGCAACCCCTGGGACAAAAGACTGACCACATTGAAATCTGCAGGTTCTCAAGATTTGATTTTGGTTTCATTCAGGCTTAGGAGCTACATGTTTGCCTTCCAGGTTCTGTTCCTGATACTAAAAAGATGGTCCCCTACTTCTGTTTACTGACTGTTCCTATGTTAGACCTTGTGCTAGATACTTCTCTTTTAATATCTATTTCCCTTCATTAACACCATGAATGAAGCACAAAGACACTAATATTCAGAGCAATTTAACAACATGCTGAAGTTAGCGTTAATAACTTAGCTGAGTCAAAATTGTTGCTTCTGTTGTCCCTTTCTATTTTGAATTTCAGTTGTTGTTTTTTTTTTTTACACCAGGTCAAAACAAATCCAAAATAAATTCCACTGCACAGAATTCCAGAGTTCTGCAAAGTTCCTGTCTGCTCATCCACTTAAGCTCAAGGAAGGAACTCCTCAAGCAGCAACCAGAAATAGCACCAAGTTATAAAGTGTGAAACCATCTCCTTCCCCTCCCCCCACATCCCTCCAGACTCAAACAGGATTGGCAGGAAAAATATAAGCACAGGCTCCGATGCCAACTAAGACAGGTATTAGTGGAGAGGAAGTGGAAAGAGTATTAAGCACAACGGGGATAGTCCACCAGAAGTCATTCAACATGCTTTTCCTTGGCTCTCTCTTACCAAGTTCAACTCCGAGTCATCCATCAATGGTCAATTTTCTTCTACTCCTCAATTTCAGAAGAGAGCAAGGCAGCAATTTTCCCTGCTAGGGCTTATATTGTACATAGGGCATAGAATAAAACCACATTATTTGCAACTAGAGGTGACTTCCCCCCCATAAGACATTCAATACTGCTTAAGTACACACTCAAATTATTGTACAATATACCATTCCTGGTACAATAGACAAGATTTGGGAAAAAAGACAAGTCTGACCTAAACATAACTGCAAACCAAAATGTTTGAGTCCAATAACCACAGAAGCTCCACAGTGGCAGCCAGTGAGCTAAGACAGGAGGCCATATGAAATGTCCAAGAGTCACAGCCACATCCCTACTCAGGGCTTTAATATATATCAGCTATTCTGTTCAGTGCCACCAAAGGGTATGAGAACTGTTCAGTGAACTCCTGATTTGGTCAGCCTTCATGTTTGGGGCTGATTTTCAGGATTAACCTCTGTGTTCACAGTTCACTGAAAACACTGAGAAAGGAGTAACCAACTTCCCGGACTTCCCCAGACGGCCTTGGGCAGCCCTCCTCTGTGCTCCCATAATGCCTCGCTCCTCTCTCTACCTCTGCACCACCCACAGCATGCTATGACCTCTGCCTCTTGCCAACCCCCTGGATCATACTGCCTCTTTTCATATTGGTCTCCATCATCAGTTCTGAGCTTAAGGGCACAGACCAGGCTTCATTCACCTTGTATTCCCAGCTAAGTCTAACCCAAGGCCCTTCACAGCAGAGAAGCGCCCCCCCACCCCCCAAAGCTTGCTAAACGGATGCAAAATGAACAATGCATTTAGGCAATGCAGTCCTGGTACATACAAAGGCCTCCTCTTTCACTTCAGCAGCAGCCGCGCATTTACAACTTCACTCTAGATTTTCAGCCAGCACCTCAGCCCAGCTGAGCCCTTCAGTTCCTAAAGTCACATCTGTCCTGGCTGCTACTCTTGCCTGAATTTGAGTTGGAGCTCTCATTTGTGCTTCTGGTACTTCTTCTGCACCTCCTGGAAGGGCCCTCCCCACCCCCACCCTATCCTCCCAACACTCTCCCCCCCGCCCCCCGCCAGCTTCCAGGCCCCAAACAGCAGCTGTCTGACCAACCTGCTGGTGTGTGTGCCAAGTTCACAGTCACCATGCCCAGCCCAGCAGAGCTGCGTTAGAGCTAACATCAAGGCGGGCACACTGGCCAGGTGCCAGGCCCTTGCTGTTAAGAAGCCTGTATTGTCATATAATGTTAAATGGGCCTTATAAGTGCCTGGTGAAATGGTTGCCAGAGCCAGATATGCCTTCTAACAAGCAGACATTGTTCTTTAACCATTTTCCCTGTGCAATCTTCCCTCCTCTTGCAGATTACAAACTCCTCCAGGCGCTATGCTGGAATACCTCCTTGTAAATCCCCTCAACACCTAGCACAGGGTTCTGTGCACAGTAAGCTTTCAATTAATAAGCTCTCCATTTAAAGAGCCACCATATCCACCAACACAGCTTCACGGGAACAAATGCCTTCACATGCACTATTTCCAGTAAATCCAATCTCTAGGAGGAACCACCATCCCCAGTCTTGCAGCTAAAGATCGCCCAACTTTTAAGTGGCAGGGCCGGCTCCAGGTCTCCAAATACCCAATGTCAAGTCCTTTCTTTCCACTCCAAGATGCTGCTTGATAAAAACTTGGTGCAGGAGCGATAGGCAGACACACGTCTGCCTTGCCACAGCCATTCTGCTCCCCACATCTCAATGTTGATGGCTTCACTCTGCCAGACCCCTGAGGAGATGAGGATTAGGTTTTTGACTTTTACCCATGATGTACGAGGTCTGCTGCTGCCGGGGGGGGGGGGGGGGGGGGGGAGGGGGGGGGGGTTGTGTGTGGGGGCTGGGGGGGGGCGGGGGGAAGGTGGGTGGGGGGAGGGGGGGGGGGGGGGGGGGGAGAAGGGGGGACAGTTTTCAATGGCAGCTTTCCCAGGGCACTGGCAAAATTAGTTGGTGCAAATCATTTAAAGTTGGTTTTTTTTTTTTTTTTAATTTTGTCCATTACGAGAAATGAATGACCAAAACAAAAACAAAGCACAAAACAAAAAAAACCCAACCCAGGAGTAGGCAGCCTTCACGAGAAAACCTTTCCAAGAAAATCTTTAAGATAGAGAAGACAGTTTGAAAAGCTTATATCAGCAAGCACCACAACCTTGCCATGGGAAACTGCAGTGCTGAAAAAAGGCCTGATTTTTGCTTTTGTAAAACCACCCCTTGCAACCCCCAGTGAGCAGTATGTGCGGCCACTCGAAATGTGGCAGCAGGCCTCGGTTGAGGGCTGCTTCGCAATTTCTCAAAATTAAAAATGGTCTTTGGAGAATTTCTGCCACAGAAGGGGTTTAAAAGTCTGAAAATAGGCTTTTACTTACAAACTGCCCTGCAGAAAGCGTCTCATCAATGAGGTACTCTCCGGAAAGGTCTGCCCTGTGCTCCACATGCCAAGGTCAAATGATCTTTAACTGAGTGGGAATATTTTTCTTTTGCAAAGAGACCTAACCTGTCCCCCAAACCCCTCGTATCTGCATATCTTCTCACCCACCCCTCCTATCTGCCTAAGTCAGTCCGACCCCGGCCACCTTAACACCCCCACGAGGCTACCTACCTCTGAATGACAGACTAGCTCCACAGCTATAAAAGCCAACATTCCACAAGGGAGGACTCTACAATCTGCACTTTAAATACCTAAACCCACATAATTTCAGACCCATTGAACAAATCCCAGAGGTTTACAGAGGAAAATGTAAGGCTCCAAATCTTTGTTCTAAGGGCCAAAAAACCTAACCTGCCTTAGATTTTATTTTACAATTACTCCTCCCCGCAAAAGCTGGCAGTCTAACAAAATTAAAGAGAGACTCTTTCCCCAATTTTCCCCAGATGGAGGCAAGTGGCAGATCAATGTACAGCTCAAGGAGAGGAATTTAAATACAGTATGTGCTTCTCCTTTCAAAAAAGGAGAGAAGCCACTTCACATTTTGCCAGACAAAACCCTGTCCCCAGGAGGCCAGTTTCCACAATGAGGTTGCAAAGGTGCTAGAAAGAGGCCAGTAGGGAGGAGATACAGGGCCATTTGGGCACAAACCCCCCACAGATCAGAGCTTTTTTTCCAAAGTGTCTCCTTTTCAACAGGGAAGCCTTTTAAAAGTACATTTGCTTTGGATCCCTACCTGAATGACAATGTGTTGGGATCCTATTTCACCTTTTGTCAAGGATCGGGTGAGAAACAGTAAAACTGCTGTCAGCATCTTAGAAAAAGCCAAGTCCTTAGCTTATATGGGGAAGGGGGGGGGGGTACTTACAATCCCTTGTCCCGCCCTAGTGATGGGGTGAAGGTGACAAATGCCTTCTAATCTTACAAGCAGTCCGACACTCAAACATATTAGACGTCCTTTATTTAAAAAGGTGTCACTATGCAAAAACACAATTGTTTGTGCTCTGAATTGAAACATTCACCAGTGGGGAGGGGGGAGGGGAGGGTGGAATCTTCCTTCCTTCCTAACATTTTAGTTCCATTTCCTCTAAAAGTCACTTCACTCCTAAGAACTCTGTCAACAATCATCAGAAAATGCACGTGGAAAAAGGATAACAGAACCTGAACCTGAAAAATCTGCACAGAAAAGGACAACTAAATAATGTATCTTAAAAGCTTATCCATTGTTATGCAAATGAAGAAATACCCGACTCTATTGCACTTCGTAGCCGGGTGTCTGCAAATACAGAATTACCTTTCAAGCAAACCATCCACTCCTCTATCTCACCTAAAAACAAAACAAACAACAACAAAAGCCCAATGTCTTTCACTACAATGGAAAAGGTCTGCGGGAGTGATTTTGGGAAAACTATATCATCCTAAGACTCAGGGTTGAGGGGGGAGGCCTGGTAGGGAGAAAGATTTGGGGGGTGGGGGAAGACGTCGGAAACCTGAATCCCAAAGTGACTCAAAACACCTCCCCCGGTGGGAGGTGGAAGGGTGGTCACGGTAGAATCGAAATCAGAAACCTATTCCGAGAGCACATTCCTGGAAACTTCGCTCTTTCGAAGACCACATTTATCACCATTATTGTTGTTAGAATGCATAAGGGAATAAGGTTATTTTACGGAAGAATGTTACAGCAAAGGTTTCAGACTCTTAAGGTCACCTCCACCTCTCCTAATCGACTGGGCCTTTCTGGCCAAGAAGATAAAATAATGGCAGGGTAGAATCTCCAGGTGGTTGCTGTTTAGCAATTTTTACTACTGTTATTAGTAACACCTTCAGGATTCCTTCTCAGCCACCGGCAATCTTTCTGTAAGCCTCTTCCTCCATTGGGGAGGGCCAACATGGTAAACAATATAGAAGAATTGGAAACCTTATTCACTGTTTCCCCTTTTTCCTCCCCCAAAAAGGCACACACAAAACAAAAATCATACAGCGGAGAGTACGCGAACAACAGCAATAGCAGAAAGCAAAAAAAAAAAAAAAAAAAAAAAAGTCCCCCACACCGAACCAGAATCGGGAATCTACCAGGCCAGCCCCTCCCCCAATGCACCCTGGCGGGGAAAGGGAGCGCAGAGTCCGCTCCCGAGGCCGCTCTCCGCCGGGACCCAGGTGGCCCGGGAGCAGCTGCGCACGCTGCGGTGCCTTCCTTCCCGGCGCCCATCCGTGCGCCTTGGTCTGGGGAACACAGGGAGGTGGTCAAGGGGTGGGGTAGGGGAGGGAAATCGTCGAAGCCAGGCGGGGCTGTCTGCCCCGGGATGGGTACACAAAGAACGAGGGGAGTTTGCAGGGGTAGGGGGGTGAAAACAAGACTGCGGGGGGAAATACGTGCAAAATTAGGGAAGGGGATTCGAAGGAACCGCTGAGTCGTCGCTGAGATAAAGGAGCTGTTGAAGGGTGGGGAGAGCGGGTAGAGTGGGTTCCGTGCAAAGAGCAGGAGCCTCTGCAGAGGAGAAAGGGAGAGGTACCTGTGTACATGAAAGAGGAGTTGGTGTGTAGTCGGGGGGGGGGGGGAGAGTCTGCAGAGGGCAGAGGTGTCTGGCGGAAAAGGGGCTCCGTACATACCAGAGTGGTCTGTGCGTGGTCAGTGGGACCTGTACTGGAGAATGGGACCGGGCTCTGCGCATAGGAGAAAGACAAGATGCCTGGCAAGTTCTGGGGGCGCAAAAGGGGCCACTTACCTGCATGGTGACGACCCCCAGTTCCTCGGCCGCCAGCCTCCGCATCTGGCTCGCCAGCACTTGCGCCTCGTCCAGGATGGAGAAGTCGGCGTCGGCCACGGCGCCCAGCAGCCAGCACGCGCCCAGGCAGAGCAGCCAGAGGGGCGGCCGCGGCGCCCGGGCCCCGGCCGGGCCGGATGAGCCCCGGCAGCCGCGGGCCAGCGCGGCCGCCCCCGCCGTCTCCTCCTCCTCCGGCTCGCGGGCCATGCTGCCTCCCCCCACTCCCCGCCGACGGGCTCAAGGCGCCGGGAAGCGGGGAGGGAGCAACGCGAGGTGCGCCCCGCAAAACTTTCTTGCCCTTCTGCAGACGCCTCTGCGCGCCGCGGCGGCTCCCAAACTTAGGGGGCGCCCGGCTACAGCGCGGGAGCGCGGGCGGCCACCATCGCCTAGCTCCGGCGGCGGGCGGGAGAGGAAGCGGCCGCCCGAGCGCTCCCAGGGAGCCCGGCGCCGGCGCGGCCCCGCGGCGCGGCGCGGCGGGCGTCTCAGAGGGTGGCGGCGCGGGCCGCGGGGCTGACAGTCGGAGCGGCGAGCCGCCGAGCTCTCGCTCCCCGGGAGTCCCGGCGCGGCGAGGCGGAGGCGGAGGCGGCGAGGGCGGGCGGCGGCACCGGCGGAGGAGGAGCGGCGCCCGAGCGGCGAGGCCGGGCAGCCACCCCAGCAAGGGGGGGGGGCGCTTAAAACACACACACACAACAAAAAACTGAGAGAGAGCGAGCAAGCAAGCGGAGGGGGGAAAGGGAGGCGTCTGGTGCCACCACGCTGCACTCCGGCTCCGTGCACTTCCCGGCGCGGCCGCGGCCGCGGCTGCGGTGATTTATGGAAGGAGGGAGAGAGGCGGGGAAATTCCCCCAGTCGCCCCTCCTCTCTCTCCCTCGCTCCCGCCTCAGAACCGGCCCCCCAGAAGCCGGGGGCCGGACAGCCGGCTCTCTTCTCGGGTACCAGCCCTGCCGGCGGTGGGGTCGCTCGGACCTTCTCGTGGCCGGGGCCAGCGACCCACCCCAGCTCTCACCGCCATCGCCAGTGCGACGGACTCCGGGATCCCGCCCGTTCCACGTTCCATCCAATGTCCCTTTAAGTCCTGGGACGCCGGCTTTCTGCCGGGCAGAGTCTGGGAAGGAGGGGACCGCCGTTGGTGCGTCCTTTGCTTCTCTTCGGTGTTATTAGTAACAATCGCTCGACGGACCAACAGGTGCTTTTATTAACCAGCTACTGTGTGCCCGGCACTGTGCTCTGGGGGTTGTGTACATTAGCCTTGAATCCCACCACATCCCTGTGAGGTACGTATCTTTATCCTAAATTTTTAGGTAACAGACTGAGGCTAAGAGAGGTGGAATAAATTGCCGAAGGTCACCCAGGGGACAAGAGGCAGATCCAGAATTTAAGCACGTCCGATTCCAAGGATCTTGCTCTTAAATACGACATAGTTCTTTCTGTCTCTCCATCTGATCCCATCAAAAGCAAAACAAACCCCACAAAACTACGGAACGGGAGTTGGCCCCACACATCTGCGAAGCACGGGGAGGCGAGGTTAACCTTCCTATTTACTCCTGGCTCAGGCTCTCTGAGAAATCACCTGTTGGAAGCACCTGGAACAAGTGGATGGTTGGGGTGGGGGAGGGGTATGCTGAGGCCGCCCTTCGTCCTTCCAAGAGTCGTGAGGTTGCTGCTCCTACATTCCTAGAGAACAGAGCCAGGCCCCACACGGTGAACGGGCTTGCCTAGGGATACCTAGCGGGGCTGGTAGTAGTACTACGACCTGGACTTAGTGCTCTTTTGCACTTTATAGTAAAGCCTTCTGTTGTACTTCTTTGACTACATGGTATTAAAAACCCACCTCTTGTAAGCTTTCCCTGGCCCAATCCCTCCTTGTGATTATTTCTCTATTCTGAATTTCCCAATCAGTGTGGTCTCCTATACTATATGTTTTCATTTTGTGACACTCTTCACCCTATCTGCCCTTGAGACAGGGACATCAGACTCTTGCTGCACCATCATTTAGTATCTGCGATATTTGTTTTACATAATTCGCACATGCTAGAACTAGAGTAAGCTTGTTGAGGGCAGAGACCAATCCACCTCTCCATCATCCACACTTAGCTTAGTACCAAGCATAAAGTAGGTGCTGTAAAAATGAAGCTTTAATTAATGATAGGATAAAAAAAAATCTACCTGTTGTCTTCTGTCCTCAGAGTTGAACTGACATTTGGCAGAGAAATGATCCTATAACTTGTTTTTAATTATTGCACATGGCAATCAGTGAAACAAAACATTTTAGTCCACGTGGTAAATGGAAGACAAAAAAACCCAAAAATAATGGCAGTTAGCATTATTAATATTTTGTACTGGATTCTTCAAGGATACTGTCACCAGAATTGTCACACATCTCTAAGCCATCCTTCTGAAACTCCTTCAAAATGGCTTCTCTTTCCTTGCCTATCTTTTGTATATTGGTATTTCTTGGGGTCCTATTTCTTGAAATTCTAATCCTATGTCCCCTTTTTTCACTCCAAGGTTCTTTTTGAGAACTCTCCTGTATACTCATGTCTTCAATTATCACCAAGACATCAGAGTTTTACAAACTTCTAAACAAAGCTTAATCTCCCCTTTGAGCTGGATTTCCATTTTTCCAACTATTAGCTAGCTTCTCTAATAACTATACCTAAAACTCATTACTGCTTTCCCTCATTCTCCACCTAAATCTGCATCTGACTGCATACCTGGGTGGATGTCACCAGCTCTCTAAGCTAGGCTTCTTACTCCCTGCCCCCACTCCGGCTCCCTGCCTATGTCTCCTGCCCATCTTGGCACTCCATCTGTATCCCATTGGCTGCCGTCACTTCCGTCAGTTCCTCGTCACAACTGACCGGCATTAGGACCACAGCCTCCTCCCCAGTCTCCATGCAGTCCTTCTTATCCCCATCATTCTGTTCTTCACACCAAAACCAAAGTCATCTTTCTAAAAGTCAAATCTAAACTTGTCACTGAGTAACCTAATCATTTCTGATGCCCCATCACAGAGAAATGAAGTTAACACAATAAACAAGCTCTCTGGGGTGCCTGGGTGGCTCAGTCGTTAAGCGTCTGCCTTCGGCTCAGGTCATGATCCCAGGGTCCTGGGATCGAGCCCCGCATCGGGCTCCCTGCTCCGCGGGAAGCCTGCTTCTCCCTGTCCCACTCCCCCTGCTTGTGTTCCCTCTCTCGCTGTGTCTCTCTGTCAAATAAATAAATAAAATCTTTAAAAAAAATAAAAAAATAAACAAGCTCTCTGTGCTCTGCTCTGTCTTTCTAGGCTTATTGAAGCCACTCTGCAGCATTTAATAAGCAGCATTGTGATTATCCATTTGAAAGTCTTGTTTTCTCCATCCTAATGTTTCTCAGGTCCACCACCACCTATAGCCTTGAGGCACTCTTAAACGGCAGATCTAGTGCTCCATCCCAAGTTTACTGAAGTGGAATTGGCAAAGGAGGGCTGAGTCCTGCAGTATGCATTTTACAGGCCTCCCCCCTCCTCCCACCAAAGGAATCTTTTGAACTGCTTGCTGCAAACAAAGCTCCCCAGGATGGTAACTCATTCATTTAGCCCAGTATCTACAACCAAGAGATTCTCACTACCCAGGAAGAGCCATGCAATCTCTCCTATGTTGCTAATGGAGAAAAGTCTCAGAGAAAGTCATTTGTCCAAGATAGTACAACTTTAGATGGGGGTACCAGTATGCAAACCTGGGTCTTTAAACACCAAAGAGCAAGCTCTGAGCTATTAGTCTGGTGTCAGAATGTTCACACGTGTACCTTGGTACGTGACAGACCAGGAAAAGCTTTTTGGTTGATGAACTACTACTCCTTAACGTCCCCAGCCCATATAAGTGAAATTGCCCCACCATTGACCCCTGCTCAACATTAGTTGATTGTCTGCCAGGGGGGCAACTGATTGGACCAGGGTGGGCATGTGACATGAAGGCAGCCAATCTATCACATACCAAGGTATGACAAAAAGATTAGCTGGGTCAAACAAATTTTTATTCTCAAAAATTTTAGGAAATACTAAGAGGAATAGCAGGTAGAAGTAGTAGTTGAAATGAAAAGGACATAAGGAGTCATAGGAGCCTTGAGTCCCATAATACATATTGCAGGAAATATACAGCCGTATATACATAGCACCTACTACATAGAATCACCTAATAAACAGTGGGTATGATTCTGCACACTGAAGCTAGGAAGGAGCAAACATCACAAATGAATGAAGAAAGACAACTGGAGAGAAAAGATAGTGGAATACCTAGAACACATGCCTTATAAGAGACATCACCAAGACCTAGAACTAACTTTCTGGCTCCAATTCCAGTCCACATGTTCTATTAATAAGAGATTCCTTTTTCCTCCCCTTTGTTTTCATGTAACTCTAAAGATCAAGTTCAATCATTATTCTATATAGTGAAGACACTACTGACTATGTAGCTATTTGAACTTAAAAAATGATGAAAAGACTGGCAGGTGGGCCACAGGTGTCCCTAGGAGACTGTAGACTACCATGAAACTTGCCTGATGGCTTTACCTTCTCATTAGAGTGTTCCTGCGCTCCTTGCTTGTGACCAAGTTGGACACCTGTTCACTACTTGTTTCCACCCCAGAAGTTCCAGCAGTTAACATGTGACCTTGTAATTGTCCATTTGCAAGTCTGTTTTCTCCATCTTAATGTTTCCCCTTGCATAGGGGCCATGCTAATCTTCTCTATACCATTCCAATTTTTGTCTATGTGCTGCCAAAGCAAGCTCTTAATGTTTCTCAAAGTGTGGTCTACAACCACCTACAGCAGAATCACCTATCAGGGACTGTGTCAGCTTCCTTCAATGCCACAGAGTCTAGCATGATTCCAGACACAGTAGAAACCCAAATGATGTAGGAACAAAGAATTGGGGAAAGATTTTTTCCCCAAAGATTTATTTATTTATTTGAGACAGAGAGACAGAGAGAGTGCACGCACACGCATGGGGAAGGGGCAAGGGGAGAGGGAGGGAGAGAATCTCAAGCAGACTCCCCACTGAGCCCAGAGCCAGACTCAGGCTCCATCCCACCACCCTGAGATCATGACCCCAGGCGAAACCAAGAGTGGGCTGGAGCCACCCAGGCACCCCTAGGGGAAATTTTTTTTTTTTTAAGATTTTATTTGACAGAGAGAGAGAGACAGCGAGAGAGGGAACACAAGCAGGGGGAGTGGGAGAGGGAGAAGCAGGCTTCCTGCAGAGTAGGGAGCCCGATGCGGGACTCGATCCCAGGACCCTGGGATCATGACCCGAGCCGAAGGCAGACGCTCAACGACTGAGCCACCCAGGTGCTGCTAGGGGAAAGATTTTTAAGAAAATCCATGAATCATTCACTCTGTGCAAAGAGGGGCACAGACCATTTTGTTCCTTGACTGCTAAAAATGAGCAGACCAAGATTCCTCATCAAACTGATTGCTCTTCCATATTTGGGGAGGTACCAAGCCACTTCAGTGATGGACCAGTTCATGGTACTCATTGGCTAAGATTCCCACCACAGAAAAACTCCATGTCAAACTGCTTTGAGGGACTCTTGTTCAGATTTCCGAAACTGTGGTATGGAGTTTCTAAGCCACTACAATTCCCCTTTGCATGCTCTAAAGTGGAAACAAAGCCCAACTTTGCAATGAATTCTCAACCTAATGCTGCTGGCTGGCCTCCCACTCAAAACAATAATTGGCTGCAAACTACACTGAACCTGTGAACTCAGGGAGCTCAGGAGAATAGGATAGGTAACCCAAGGGCAGATTCTAGCACTTGCTCATTAACTTCCACAGGACTTCAGATCTCAGCAAGTATACTTTATTGCTAAATGAATGGAAACGGCTAATGGTCTAGACAGAATCCTAGAATGCAGAGCATCTCTGGCTTTCGTATTCTTCCAAGTGATTTTAAAAATTGTCAGATTTCCCATTCCCCTTCAAATGGGGAGCTAGCAAAGACAGAATAACAGCAATAGAAGTTTCGGAACCCTACCATGGGTTGGGCACTATGTATGGCAGGATGCGTTTCTTGAGCGCTTAGTATGTTTCTTACGTTTTTTTCAACTTCAGTATCAGAACAGAGAAGACAAGATTATTATTATGATTTCATACACAGGGAAGCTGAAACTCAGAAAGGTTAAGTAAGTGGCCCAAGGTTATAGGCTAGTAAGCAGCAGAGCTGAAATGAAAACCCATCTTGATTCCAAATTCAATTCTTTTGCCTATCATGTACCTTTCTCTAAGTGAGAAAAAAAAAAAAGAAGAAAGAAAGAAAGAAAGAAAGAAAAGAAAGAAAGAATACCTGGCACCAATAGATCCCTGCCAAAGAAACCTTCTAATTTCTGAGGGACAACTATTTTTTCCTGTTAATTTCAACAAAGATTTATTGAGATTTGCTGTGTACGAGTAGTTTTACTAGGGATACAAAGATGAGTAAGATGGGTTGTCCTTAAGAACTTCATAGTTGGACGCCTGGGTGGCTCAGTCGTTAAGCGTCTGCCTTCGGCTCAGGTCGTGATCCCAGGGTCCTGGGATCGAGCCCCACATCGGGCTCCCTGCACCGTGGGGAAGCCTGCTTCTCCCTCTCCTACTCCCCTGCTTGTGTTCCCTCTCTCACTATGTCTCTCTCTGTCAAATAATAAATAAAATCTTAAAAAAAAAAAAAAGAACTTCATAGTTATTGGGGAAGTTAGAGAACCTTAAATCAGAAAATATCACATACGACAAGTGACTCCTGGCCTTTCCACTTGCTGTTCCCTGCATCCTAAATGCTCTTTTTCCAGATATCTGCATATCACTGTCAAGAACTGTGAAGAGTCTGAGACTTTACCCCATTTGCAAGCCAACAAATCAGCCTACTCCAATCTCAAGGATGCTGGCAGAAGACACAAGGCTCCGGGGTTAAAGACAAAGGGCTTTATTACTCAGCAAGAGCAGTAGCCAGAGGGGGAGCATAAGCCCCAATTCCCCCTGGCAACATGGAAAGGGCCAAGTGACATCTGCACACTTGGGGTTGCACTGAAGAAGAGGAACCCCAAGCTTAGGTAACCCAAATCTTATTTATAATGAAATGCAAACAAAACTGCCCTTTGTCCCAGAGGGAGATATCTTTAATGTACTGGACAGAAGGAAAACTTTCCTTTTGCTTCAAAGAGAGACACTATTGCTACCTGATAAAGCTGTTCACTAAACAAACATCATTGAAAATATAATGCAGAATAATAGGGCACTTCGTACTTTGCTCACAATGCAAAGATGCAAAAAATCCATGGAGACTTGTCTCCCCGCATCACCTGGTTCTAGTCTGGATTCAAATATGAGGGGAGACCTTCCCTCACCATTCCCTTGAAGACTGTAACCCCTATATCCCTCCCTCCAGGAACTCCCTGTAACTTAGGTCTCTATTGTATTTACACCATCTAACATCATGTATGTTTGCTTACTTGCTTTGTTTATTGCCAGCTCCATGAAGGTGATGATTTTTTTTAAAGAATTTATTTGAGAGAGAGAGCAGAGAGAGAGAGAGCACAGGAGCAGGGGGGAGGGGCAAAGGAGAAGCAGACTCCCCACTGAGCAGGGAGCCCAATGCTGAGCTCAATCCCAGGACCCCGAAATCATGACCTGAGATGAAGGCAGCTGCTTAACCGACTGAGCCACCCAGGCACGCTGATGATGACTTTTTTTTTTTTTTGGTCAACATATTCTTCGTGTCTGAAATAATACCAGCACACAGTAAGTACTCAAGAAATAGTTATTGAATTAATGAATATAATATGGAATGTCTAGAGAAAGAGGTTATATATCAGGTACAATGGAAGGGGCACAAAACCTAGGAGGGAAGTCAGAGAAGGCTCCCTGGAGGAGATGTTGCCTGAGGAGTATCACCAAGGATAGTTACCAGGCTGAAAGAAAACATCTCTGGAAGAGAGAAAAGCTTTTAAAAATGTACAAAGACCGAAACAAAATATAAGGAAAGGAACTAGAAGTTGGGGATTTCTATAGCAGTAGGTGGGAAGGGGCAGTGGACAAGGCTGTTGGTGAAGACAGAAGCCTTGGTCCTTGGCCAAGGATTTGGATATTCTGTGAGGGATGGGGAGCTACAAAAGGGTTTTAGGTAGAGAAGTCACATTTTAGAAAAGTTACACTGTAGTTGTGTGGAGGATGGCTTTAAGGCAGGGACACTTTACTCACATTGATTGACTGAACTCAATAGTAACTCAAAAGTATCTAAATATTTTTAATTAGGATGTTGAAATTTCTTAAGGAAAAGTGTGATACAGGTTTTTAGTTTAAAAAACAAGACACAAAGAATATCCAGAGCTTTATCAAGATCCCTCGTGGCTTTTTATAAACATAAGAGTAATAATTTAAACGTATGGTACCTTAGGAAACAAAGAGCAAGAAGTGACTTTCAGCTAGTCATTTCTGTATACTGAAATCAGATGACTTTCTTTCCATGGGCTTGGCAAAGCTTTGATTGGACATAATAAGCAGTATAGTTCTTTTCATCTTACCAAAAGTTTAAAATTTGTCTAAAAACTATTTAAGAGTAATAGAATTATGTATAAAGCAAATCAAAATAACTGTAGGGTGAGCATCTACTAGATGCAAGGGACTGCACTACTGCTCTGAGTTTATACTCTGGCTAGGGAGGCAAGACTTGGAAATATACAAAGTGAAATAGCAATGAGAGATATAAACCACAGATCAAGGCTATAGTAGAAGAAATGAGTTACACAAACACTGTAGTTTGCCTAGTGAAGCGATGACTATATATGGAAATGATATTATTAGTTAATACTTTTTGTGTGCTTACAAAGTTCTAAGCATGATGCTCTGTGTTTTAAATGGAGTTTTCTCATCTAATCCCTAAAGCCATGAGACACAATAATAACAGCTAACATTTGGGGTGCCTGGGTGGCTCAGTCATTAAGCGTCTGCCTTCGGCTTGGGTCGTGATCCCAGGGTCCTGGGTGGAGTCCCACGCCGGGCTCCCTGCTCAGCGGAGAGTCTGCTTCTCCCTCTCCCTCTGCCTGCTTGTGTTCCTGCTCTCGCTATCTCTCTCTCTTTCTGTCAGATAAATAGATAAAATCTTAAAAAAAAAAAAAATAGCCAACATTTGAGCTCTCGCCAGGTTCCAGGCACTATTGTGTTTTCAATGGATTATTTTATTTTATTCTTGCAAAGACCCTATTTAGGAGGTATAATCATCCCCATATTACAGATTAGGAAACTGAGGTTTAGCAAGATTGAATTCTCTGCCAAAGTTTCCACTGGTGTTATATGATGGTGTCATTGTTTAAATCCAGGCCATCACTCATAATTACAGTGCTCTCCTGCTTCATCATACCAGGTACATATTATTATCACTACTTTGCAATGGAGGAAACTAATGTTCAGAAAAGCGGAGCCACAAACACATGTCTAAACAAAAGCCAAAACACAGGAACTTAACGATAACACATCTTGAATGATTGGAAGCATGAATGGCAGAGATTTCATATTTTATCAATATCTTCCAGCTGACTTGCACTTGAATTACTATATGAGTAACCTAGTGGTAAATGGGGCAAACAGGATTCAGATTTTTTTTTTTAAAGATGTTTATTTATTTATTTGAGAGAGAGAATGAGAGAGAGAGAGCAGGAGAGGGGGGAGGGTCAGAGGGAGAAACAGACTCCCTGCCGAGCAGGGAGCCCGAAGCGGGACTCGATCCTGGGACTCCAGGATCATGACCTGAGCCGAAGGCAGTCGCTTAACCAACTGAGCCACCCAGGCGCCCCAGGATTCAGATTTTTTTTTTTTAAAGATTTTATTTATTTATTTGACAGAGAGAGACACAGCGAGAGAGGGAACACAAGCAGGGGGAGTGGGAGAGGGAGAAGCAGGCTCCCCGCAGAGCAGGGAACCCGATGCGGGACTCGATCCCAGGACCCTGGGATCATGACCTGAGCTGAAGGCAGTCGCTTAACCAACTGAGCCACCCAGGCGCCCAGGATTCAGATTTTTAAAACCTTTATCATTCACTCACGCCAGGCACTTTGGTACACGCTAGAGAGCAAGCATGTGACAGGCATGCCCCATACTCTTACGAGTTAACAGCCTCCTGGCAAAGACAGATAGTGAACTAGCAACTGCAAGAACAAGTGACTGCAAGTGAGGAATTTAACAAAGGGCAGACACTTTCAGATCAGTGCTCCTTTGGTACCCATGTCCTCCCAAATTCTAGAGAATTTTAGGATTCCTACCAGAGTGGATGTGTGTACTGAGCATTGTAATTTCATCCTATAGCCCCAAGGTTCAGGAATAGGGTAAAGAAAAGAACATACCTATTTGTATTTTATCCCCCTCTCAAATGCCAAAAAGAGCCCTTGCTAGCCCTGTACTCAAAATTTGCAATGGAAGCCTCGAAAACAAGCTTGAAGACCTCTCATTTCACCTGCTACCAGTCACTCTAGTTTCCCCTGGTCCATGTAAGTCCACTCTTGACCCCAGACTCTCACCTTCAGCATCCCAGTTTGCTAAGCTATGGTGGACCCACTACTTCAGTGTGTCACATTTGGATTATTCACTCTCTGGCACTAGGGTATCTTAAAGTTGGGTATCCTTGCCCTTAGCTCACAGCACTGACTGGGCAAACCTGCCTCCTGCCTGACCTCAGGGGAGGGGATCACACATGTGCAACCATGGGTGTCAAGGTTGAAATGAAAAAGTCATCCTTGACGTCTTCTTTTAATCTGGTTAAATCATTTCCTTTCTCCAACTTTTGTTTATCAGTGATCCCACATGAGCTACAGGATGAAATGAAATGGAAATTCTTAGCACACAAGGACTTGCATGATCTGGACCTGAACGTATCTCCCTGCTTCCCCCACTCCCTGCTTCCCCTACTCCCTGCACACACCTACGCCTCCAGCCAAAACAAGCCACTTGAATCTCTTAACTACAATCCCTCACTGTTCTACCTTTCCCTGATTTTGCTCTTTTGATTTCATCTGCTTGGAATATCTTTCCTTACCTTTCCACCTGGCTAAGGCATTCTTATTTTTAGAGATTCAGTTGGAATCACTGCCCCCCAGGAAACCTTTCTGATCACTCTGCCCCCTACCCTAGGTTGAGGGAGATGCCTCTTCTTGATGTTCCCTCAGCCTGTTGCAGTGATCACTTTTGTCACCCGACATCACAATTGTTAGCTCTTGACGGTCTTTCTCAGAGGGCAGTTGCTCCCTTGCGGGGGAAAGCAACTTGCTTTTAGCCTTTTAATTTCTTACTTCTCAGCAGCCAATGGCACATAGTGGGGAGTTAACAAACATTTATTGAATTCATGAACACTTGGATCTACTACTTTTCTACTTAGCCTTCTTACTGATTTGGAGACTATGAGGCATTTGCAGAAATGTCACATTCTTATAGGGACCAGGCAGGTACTATAAATGCACTAACTGGCCCTGTGGGACATGTGTCCTGTCTACAGTGACCTCTAGTTTAGGCACATGATGTCCCTTGGAGATGAAGAAGAAACCTTGGCAGATCATCTACTTTCTCCTTCTGCCAATAGATGAAAGTTTATCTTTTTTTCATATTTCTAAATAAATAGGTTTCACAACTTTCTCTGAAAATACTGTGTCAGTAAGATTAATATTAAAAAAATATATCAAACATCAAATTTACCTTCATCCTTCCTATTGTGTTCTCTGCCAAGTTTGTATGCCCATCACCCTGAGAGCAGAAACACTATCACTCACATGTTCTGTTTACCACTTAGCACATGGTGGGTGTTTAATTAGTGTTAAAAGAGTAATCATCATATACAGAAGGTGAAAGAAAAAGTTATGTATTTTTAATAAAGATTGTGACAATTATTTTTCTTTTGAAAATACATTCAACCTAAATGTGATTTCTTATTTATATAACCTTGTCTTTTCCGTGCCACATCAGCAACGGAAAAAAGAAAGTTTATGTGATAGTCAAAAAGCTATTTAGCTCACTTCTTCTCTATTCTGGTCATTCACTCATTCATTCATCCATCAAATAATCTAGGCCCACTAGGTGCCAGGCACTGTGGGTATTACTCCAGTTCTACTTGAATCCTGAGAATTGCTTTAACTCGATTTCCTTCCGAGACATCCAAATGGTAGCTGTTTGCCCGACTGAGGCTCTGAGTGTGGAGAACAAGCTTGTTGTATGGCACTGGCTTTGGAAACACAGGATCTTGATGAAGGTCTTCTCTCACCAGGTCCCAAAGCCCTACTTGGAGGATTCCAAGTACTAAAACCTGCTGCCTCTTTTTGTGGGTGACAACCTGCTGCTGGTCAGTGAAGAGCCCAAGGACAAGTTCCAGAGAGTTCCAGATAGTTCTGCTGTTCTCTACCGTTCCTCATTGCTGGCTGATATCCCATTCCTGGGCCAGGTCCCATCTGCTGCTATGAACCAGAGGAGATTTGCCATGAATTTAGCAACTGCTTCAACATCAGAATTGGCTGAAAACAGTGCACTACCACACGGGGGCCCTCCCACATATTCTGCCTATGGGCTCCGGTGATGATATCTACACCCGAAAGCCCTGAGCTCTTTGTAGGTGTCATATGCTCTGCCAGACTCTTGATGCTCATCCTCATTCGGTCTTTCCAAAAATGTAATGAGAGACACACTATTATTATCCTCATTTTATAGATGAGAAAACTACATGACAAAGCAGGACTCACACAAAGACTGTCAGGGTCCAGGCACTAAACATGTCATCACTAAACTTCCAAAAGTCACCCTCTGAGTGAGATGGGACTTTCAGCCAATAATAACAGTCAATAGTAACAGTAAGAGCAGACAATAATAATAATGAGTCTATGTGGTAGACATCTGGTTGTCCCTGACTATTGAAACTCCCTTTCTTTTGTAATAATAAAATCCTTAGTGTTAGCCAGGTGAATGGCTGCCGACAAGAAAAAGTACATTTTCCAGTGCTTCTTGCGGTGCTCTACAGCCATGGGACTAGTTCTGGCCAATGAGATGAAACCAAAGTGGAGCAGGAACTTTATAAAAATGATTTGAACTTTGTTGACGGTATCCTACATAAGAAATACACTTTATATTATATTATGTTGTGTTTTGTTTTGCTGTGTTATATATATCAACTAGACACTCATATGTATTTCTGAAACAAAAGTTTTAAGTAAGAAACCTTAACCTCTACTGTGTAGTAAACATTCTGATATCATCTATTCTGTTTTTAAAGTTATCCATTATGTTGATTTTGATGACCCATTAGTGAGTCATGAACCCACAGTTCAAAAAACATTGCTCTACCAGACAATGTATCTCTGCCTCTCTTTCCCTTTTCATTTGCCCATTCTACCGTCCTGAGGCCTGAAACACGGATGCCTCCACTTTGGACCATGAGATCAAGGCCACACACAAAAGAGTATCAAGATGAAAGGCTACGGGGTCTCTGATGTTATAAAATGTTATAAGAGCCCTAAATTACTTACGTGGGCTTTTACATGAGAGAGACATGAGCTCCTATCCTATTTAAGCCACCGTTACTTTGAATCTTTTATCCCTCACAGCCAAAACGAATCCTAACTGATTGTGGTAAGGAATTGAGTGTTGGCTTTCAGCCTCCTTTCTCTCTGTCTCCCCGCTTTGCTTCTCATTACAAAGGGCCTGGATTCTGACAATGGGGTGTGCTGGTGAGACAAGAGGGCAGAGGGAAAACACGCGAAGGTATTTCTGCTCGGGCTCTCTGCCTTAGATGGCGTGTTCTCCAGCAACAGCTGTGCCCCCTCCGTAGTCCCAGTGCCTGCCGGACATGGTTCCGTCTTCTGCTGGGTGACCTCAGCTCTTGGTCTCCGGTCACGCTTTCTTCTCCCATTATTTCTGTGGCCGCTCCCTGCAGTGGTTGATCTCTGGATTTCCTCACCTTCCCTCTTTGGCTTACAGTTCTTCCATTCCCCCATTTAACTAAGTCTCTGCACTAAATCTCCTCGGTTCTAAGGACCTGAAATAGTTGCAGTTTCCCTGACCAGCCCCCTGACTCGCACACTAACATATCATACAAAGTACTTTAGGTAAAAATTTCCCATTTCCCCCTCACCCTGTAAGATAGGCACTATTCACCCCTCCCACACACCTCCACCCCCACTGTCCATTTGTAAATGATGAAACTAAGGCCCAGAAACATTATGTGACCTGCCAAGATCACATGGTAAGTGGAGGGGTGTCCAAGTCCAAAGCACTACCTACATATCCAACACTTATTGAGCTTGATGTTCTTCTGGATTTTTCTGACTTTCAAAAAGTAATCGAAGGTCTAGACACAAAAGCTCTTTGTATGACATCACTCCATGGTACTCAAGCAGGTGGTCTCCATTCTCCAAGCACCTCCCCAAAGCAGGCCAACGTCCTTTAACTTCTCTCTGTCTTAGAAAAAGTTTCCAGCCTTCCTCAAAGTCGCTTCCCAGCCTGGGTTAGGGGAGTGCTCTCTGTCACCTTCACATCAAAGTCTTAATTACTATTCAAGGTCTGCATTTACTCATTCATAAAATGTTTATTGAGTGCTTAGAATGTGCCTAAGGGCTAGGGTCTGGGGCAGAGCAAACATGAATGAGACTGAATGAGACTCAGTTCCTGACTTAAAGAGCTCATTGTCTAGGAGGAGAGAGAGGTATATAAAATAATGAAAGCAGACATATAAGAAATTTTTTAGTGAAATCCAGTACAACAGCAGCATAGTGGAGGTGTGGCTCTTGAGCTGGTTCTTGAAGAATAAATAGGAGTTTGAGAGGTGAAAGGGATTGAAGGAGCATTTCAGGCTGAAGGAACCAACATAGGTAGAGGTTCAAAGGCATGAACCATTTCATCTGCATCAAATGTGTATATGTAGCTTATACTTCAATATGAACCTAGGTATTTTATATTTGCCTAAATATATGCATGTATGTATATGTGTGTGTGTAATTTATATTTATATATGCTCTACATATACACGCTATACACCTATTATTTTATATAGACATTATATGTTATGTATTTGCATAAAATATACACATACATATATACATTTAATATTTGTACTATATATGTAAATACAGACATATATATCTTTTTTTTCTTTTTCTTTTTGCCGTTATATTAACCTACCACTGCATAAAAGAATAACGGCAAATAGAAGAACTAATGTATTATT
This sequence comes from Mirounga leonina, assembly GCF_011800145.1. Classification (NCBI taxonomy): domain Eukaryota; kingdom Metazoa; phylum Chordata; class Mammalia; order Carnivora; family Phocidae; genus Mirounga; species Mirounga leonina. Next base: position 42,143,337 of record NW_023270447.1, read on the forward strand.
AAAATAAGGAAATCTAGGGGCACCTGGGTGGCTCAGTCGCTAAGTGTCTGCCTTCTGCTCAGGTCATGATCCCAGGGTCCTGGGATCGAGCCCCGCACCGGGCTCCCTGCTCCGCGGGAAGCCTGCTTCTCCCTCTCCCCCTCCCCCTGCTTGCGTTCCCTCTCTCGCTGTCTCTCTGTCAAATAAATAAAATCTTTTAAAAAAAAATTTAAAAAAAATTTAAAAATAGGGACATCTAATTGCCTGGATTATATCTCTAACTGTCTTCACTGCACTAACAAATATCCAAGGAAAAACGATTGAAATATAAACCACAGACACATAGCTTACAAGGACATTCCTTCATAGGGAAAAGCTTAAATGGATCTTGTAGGCTTAAGTTCCTTTCTGGAATACTATTGAAGAACATGTCCTTTACTTGTAATGTTTCAGCTGAAAGTAAGATGTGAGTAATAAAAGATATTTTTGACTGGGCTAGAGTTAGTTCACATTTATCAGTTTGCAAAATGACTGTCCAAAATTCTTTTTTGCTCAGGGCAGTATGCCTCCGGGAGCGGGAAAAAAAAAAAAAAAAAGGAATTAACTTAATACAATGCTGCCCAGAATTCTCGGAGAACCTTTCGCCAATCTACTGAATTCCCACCTGATGCTTACCTGGGCCTCCATTATGGCAGTGTTTCAGGGCGGGGGTGGGTGGGGTGCTTTGCGTGCTGCCCTCCCATCAGCTGAGCCAGCCTCTGGAGAGACTATGATATTGGCAACACTGGGGTAGCTTGGGCACTATATTATTTTTTACATATTGTCTTACCTCTGATTAGCTTCTAAGTTCCCCGAGGACAAGCAATCTCTCGGAAACTCAGTTAGTTAGGAACAATTATATTGTTTTCCAAAGAAATACCTCCCAGTGGGTTTCCCGTCTTGGTTTCTCAGTTTTCTTTTGCCATTTTGGTCTCAGGAAAAAGGAGCATACAAATCACCTTGAGGGGGGAGGAGAAAATGATGTATGTGAAGGCCCTTTTAGAGAGGAGGAAAAGAGAAATAGTGCTTTTGACACCAAGAAGTAGGGCCTTGGAGGAGAGGAGAGAAGAGTAAGGAGGGGAGGGAAGACGTGTGTCTATCTGTCATCTCTGGTCTAAAACCCTGGTGGGGGAGGTTGGAGAAGTAACTAGAGAATAAACAGATAGGTTTGTCCCAAGCAGCTCTGCATTGGTCAGAGGACCTGCGAGGTGCACGTTGGAGGGAGCATAGAGGGATAGCCAGGTGCAAAAAGACAGATCTCCCTAGTTTCATAAGAAGCCCAGTTTGCAAAGGAGAGAGTTCCTAGGTTTGCTGTAGATACAGAGAAGGCTGTGGAGGACAGTAGGGGCATGAGCCATGTCTACCAGCTCCCCAAAGAGGTTGTAGGATGGACCGGCCTCTATGAGTCATAAAGCCCATGGTTCTGCCTGCGTAGAATTGCTAATGCCTAGATTGGGGAGGAAAGTCCCAAGAAGGTGAAACTGGGATACCTGATAGAGCTGGCAGCAAGATGTCACCAGCACCAGGGACAGGAACATGTGAGGACAACTGCTGCTGAGGACAGCATAGAAGTTTCTTTAGCTGCAAACGGTGGCAGTGGGTGTCAGTTGGATGACAGGGATAACAGCAGAGCAACCACACTGTCTCAGAGGATGACAGACACCCAGACGACAGGCTAGGTCCAGGGGCCCCCCTAACACCAGGGGAAAAGGCAAGTCTTCCAACTAAGACTAAGCTTGAGAAAAGGGGGAAAGGTGGACACCCCAGAGAGGTAAGCAGTTACCCTCAACAGAGCAAATTTAACTGAAAGAGATATTGTTAATTGATGCATTTAAGCATATTTTTCCTTTTACCCAATGGGATGGAGGCTACTGGGGAATTTTAAATTCATCAGAGACAGAAAGTTACAGGTTTCTTGCATATTCTGACTTTTGTGCTGTGAAATATTTGAACTGGCTATATTTACTAGTGGCAATTGCTCAGAGGACCTTACACACAGTAGGCATGCAATAATATTTTAGTAATTAACTTGAGTGGATAAAGAGGAATCCATAATTCATTTTGCCCAAGTCATTGTTAGTATCATCACATTTACTATCCATAGCTAATGGAAGTTTCCATAGCTTCTTAATTAACCAAATTTTAATGTCTGAAGATAATGAATTATTGCTTATGTCTGAACTTGAACCTACAAATGAACAAATTCTACATTTTCTTATGCATCAATTCCATCTCAAAGATCTACTTTACTTGTGTTTCCTGCACTTGTCAACCACTCCCAGCCACTTCCTAATAAGTTACAGAGACTTGGACCAGAAGGGGAAAAAACAACTTGTTTTTGCAACCTTAAAGTATCCTCAAGAAGTGTCTCTGTCATGATCTGCCTGTCATCAATGGACCATCATTATCTGCCAACCACTTACTTATCCACACCAACCAGCCTGAAGTATTAAGGTTAAGTAAGTACTTTTTACCATAATGATCAGTTGCAACAAAATTATCATACAGAAGGCACTTCACAGTTCACGGAACTCTTCTAACATTTCATCTCTTCTAATTTTAACAACTCCAAATATCTCTATAACCATTCTAATCAAGCCTTAGTAGCTATTACTCCACTGATAATGTTCTTGTCAAGGTGGTCAGTGACCTCCATCTTACAAAATCCAGTGATGAGTGCTCCGTCCTTATCTTACTGACCTCTCGACACTACTCACAACACTTTCTGAAAGCATTTTCTTCACTTTGTTTTGGGTCATCTATATCTTCCTAATTTAGTGGCTTCTCCTATCAGTATCCTTTACTTTTAGAAAAGAAGGGTTGAAAGGTTCCACATTTCAGTCCTTGGCTTCTCTCTATTTTCACTTTCTCGAGGAGCTTATTCAGTGCTATGTCTTTTGATACCATGCTGACAAGTCCCACATTCATTTCTCCAGTTCTATCCTCTTCAGTCTTGAATATCCAAGCCTACTTGACATTTCTGCTTGGATGTTCAAAAGGCATCACAGACTTAATATGACCACCTTAGCCAGCCCTCCCAAATGTGTATTTTTCAGTTTCCTTCCTGTCTTTCTAGTTTTTTGCTAAATGACTATCTTGACTCTACTTCTTTTATGGGCCCTGATTTTGGCTTAATCACAGGTCTGACTCTAACCTTAAATTGACCTATGATCTTGTCCTGCTTCAAGCTGTTCCAGACCTGTAGTCTTTCTTTGCCTGTGGGCTTCCAGGTTCTGCCCCTTATTTGTTCCTGTAAGTAGCTTCACCACACCAGCTCTTTGCCCTACATCCAAGGTTCTGGTTGTCAGTAATTCTGGTGTTACTATCTACCTGACAGCTTACTTTTTTTTTTTTTTTTTGACAGTTTACTTTTAATGAAAACCTAATGCTATTTAATAACCAGTAAATCCTGGTTTCTTTATACTTTTTCCTTTAACAAGAACAAGGACTGTTAGTAGCATGGTCTATAGAGTATGCATCATCAGAGAAAGTTTATTAAGGTTTGAGTATACATCATCAGAGCATCATCAGAGAAAATGTATTAAGTATTCAATTGCATATTACCTTGTTCTTGTCTTTTAGGTGATTATAACCAGGATTGGCTGAGAGGTTCATCTGCATTACCATTTCCAGTTGATTGATATGAGCTACCTGGTGTGTGTTTGGGAAGGATTTTGAAGTCAGTAAATTCAACAGAAAAGAATGCTATGATCAAAGGGTAATGCTTACCATCTCCACTGCAGGAGGGAAACTTGCCATCTGTGTACAACCTCCTAAGATATTATTCTCTTTCTCAAACTCTTTCTATTCATATACTAATAGAAATAATTCATTAATATAACTAATAATTCATTAATAATTAGCAATCATACTATTAATAATTAATAGTTCATTGACAACTGATTCATATAGTAGTAGCATCAGCACTGCTATTAAATACCATTTCTAGGATAATTCACCCTTTGCCCAACAACATACCAAGAATTTGGCTCAACTCACTCATTTAATCCTTACAATTACCCCTTAAGCATTACTATTATCTCCTTTTACACATAAGGAAACTGAGACTTAGAGAAACAAAATAATGGGTATAAGTACTCTTCGCTAGTAAATTGTAGAATTATTTGAACCAACATTTGTCTGCCTCCGAAGCCATGTTCTTAAAGACTTTGCTATATTGTCAATATAACATTTCTTTAATTTTTTAAAGAATTTCATGTGCAACATACTTGAAGTGCCCAAATCTTATTTATAATTGACATTGTCCAAATTTAAGTTGTACGGTGTAATGACTTGATTTACATATATTGTGAAATGATCACCACAATAAGTGTAGTTAATATCCATCATCTCATTTTGGATACAGAAAAAGAAAAATTTTTTTCCTTGTGCTGAGAACCCTTAGGATTTACTCTCTTAACTTTCATATTTACCATACAGCAGTGTTAACATTACATCCCTAGTGCTTATTTATTGTATAACTGGAATTTTGTAACTTTTGACCACCTTCCTCCAATTCACCTCAGGCAACCATTGATCCGATCTCTTTTTTTTTTTTTTTTAAAGATTTTATTTATTTATTTGAGAGAGAGAGAATGAGAGACAGAGAGCAGGAGAGGGAGGAGGGTCAGAGGGAGAAGCAGACTCCCCGCTGAGCAGAGAGCCCGATGTGGAACTCGATCCCGGGACTCCAGGACCATGACCTGAGCCGAAGGCAGTCGCTTAACCAACTGAGCCACCCAGGCGCCCGATCTGATCTCTTTTTTTATGAGTTTGTTTGTTTAGATTCCCCATAAAAGTGAGATCATACAGCATTTGCCTCTCTTTGACTTATTTCACTTAGCATGATCCTTGTTGTCATAAATGGCAGGATTTTCTCCCTTTCAATGGTTGAATAATATTCTATTATATATATACAGTATATATATATTATATATATATCTTATATATATATAGTACAACTTCTTTATCCATTTCATCCATTAATAGACATTTAGGTAGTTTCCATGTCTTAGATATTGTAAATAATGCTGCAATGAACATGGGGGTGCAGATATCTCTTCAATACAATGTTTTTTGTTTCCTTCAGGAAGGAAGGAATTAGAGGTGGAATTGCTGGATAATATATGTTAGCTCTATTTTTAATTTTTTGAGGAAACGCCATATAAAGTGCCCAAGTCTTTTTTTTTAAGATTTTATTTATTTGAGAGAGGGAGAGAATGAGCAGTGGGGAGGGGCAGAGGGAGAGGAGAAGCAGACTCTGCACTAAGCAGGGAGCCCGACCCGCAGCTCCATCCCAGGACCCTGGGATCATGACCTGAGCTGAAGGCAGAAGCTTAACTGACTGAGCTACCCAGGTGCCCCTAAAGTGCCTAGATCTTAAGTGTATAACTCAATGAATTTTTACAAACACTAACTCTCGTGTAGCCACCATCCATGTCAAGATCTAGAACATTTCTAACACCTCAGGAGGCTCCCTCATGCTCTTTCCCATTTCTGCTCCTCCCCACCAGCAGCAATTCTGACTTCTCTCACCATGAGTTAGTTTTGTCTGCTTTTGAACTTCACATAAATGGAATCATACTGTCTATAGTCTTTGTGTTTGGTTTTGATAGCTAATCATTATATCTGTGAGATTCATCTGTGGTGAACAGACCCTAAAGTGACTCCAAATAATCCCCACCTAAATCCTGTGCCAGAGATTTCTAAAGGGCAGAGCTCATTCTGGCTGGCACAATCAGAGTTGTGACACTGGACTTTAGTCTCGAATGCCAACAAAGGTCTGCAGGGGCAGATCAGAGCAGGACAACTTGATTTGGATATGGCAGGCCAGTTGGTCAAGACACTAAGTCGCCACAGTTCTGGCTGAGGCGCAGAAAGCAGCATATGAGTCTGGAGATACATCCCCTTGTCCCTAGAGATGTGGCTAATGACATACTGTAGGAGGCAGATCTACTTAGTATTCCATAGAGAGCCTCTCTTCTCCAGCTATTTCAGTGATTCCAGTTTCTGGTTTTTAGAATCCAGCATTTTTTTTTTCATTAATTTTTATTTGTGAGCTTTTAAGGTGCTTTTTGGGCCAGTGTTTAGTTATATTTATCTTCTTGTCTAGAACACAATGTTTTTCTAAGAAATTACCATTATTCTGGTATCCACTAAAGATATATTTCAGCCACATCCAGCCAAGAAGGAAGCAAATGTCCTCATAAGCATACTCTCTGCCTATATTGTTTCCCTCAGACTCTTAGCCTTCTGCCTTCACAGATTTCCTCCCAGATTCATTTATTTCTGATTGGCATGCACAGTTGTCAACAAATGTTGTCTTAAAAATAGATTTCTGTATTTCCTAGGAGTGCCTTGGGACTGGAGATGCAGCATCAAAGGTGGGTTTTCGACACAATCTGCTACTGAGGGAACTATAATACACAGCAAGCTTTTCAGAAATCTGGGGAACAAAATCTTTCTAATGGCAAAACTGACTTACAATACAGAAATAATAAAAAATGTGCTGAAAAACATTTTTGCATTCATCAACATTTTAATCAAGTATCTTCTTTTTCTAGGTTTTTTTTTTTTTTTTAAAGATTTTATATAGAAAGAGACAGAGAGAGCGAGCGGGAACAGGAGGAGAGGCAGAGGGAGAGGGAGAGAGAGAATCTCAAGCAGACTCCACACTGAGCAAGGAGCCTGACACAGGGCTCCATCTCATGACCCTGAGATCATGACTTGAGTCAAAACCAAGAGTTGGACATTGGACATTTAACCAACTGAGCCACTCAGGCACCCCTAATCCAGCATCTTCTAATTTATCCTAGTCCTAAGACGATCAGAATGCTCAAATCAGTTCTAATGGAGAACTGGATTGAGCTGGACAGATTCTAATTTTCTGGGGAAAGAAAATTTTAGAAAAAAGAGCAAAAGTTAGAGGGGACTAGAACTAAGTTTTCTGGCCCAGATATGATTAACCAGACCCTGCTTTTAGCATCTGTGGGCTGTGGATACTTGCTACCTTATTTGTATAAATGTACCCCTCTAGTCCATATGGTAGCATGTGGTACACTTTTATGCCTCTCCATGCCTATCTCTCTTTCCTGTTCTCCTGCCTTCTCCACTCCCTTGAGCTCATCTCCTCTACCCCTGACAGTATATGTTGGATCTTAAGCTCCTACTTCTACAACATGCCGTATGCTGACTCTCTTCACGAATCCCTTCTTCCTTCCCTGCTTCACTCCTGCTTTTCCTAAACTGGACTCCTGAAAGGAATTTATATATATGATGGCTTCCATGTGTGTTGCCAGTTCTTGTTTCAGGCCAGGACTCATCTGGGTGGGGTGTGAGTTTAAGGGCTATGCAGTGTGAAGGGCAAGTCTACTTTTACTCTTAAAATGTGGACAGACCGACTTAAAGATTCATTTCCATCACATGTATCTGATCATCAGTTTGAGAAAGTTAAAAAGAAAAATAATTGGAAAGGAAATAAACCTTGAAAGACAGCCAGAGCAGGTAGATGACATTCATCTTTGAATATTATAGGCCCACTTTAATCGTTAGCAATCCCGTTTATCTGTCACCCCATCCATCCTCGGGTCAATCTCATGGGTAGACAGACTCTCAAGCTCTTTACCTCACTTTTTATAATGGCATGAAAAATACTTCTATCTTGCCATCAGTCCTCTGAGGCAGCCAGACCATTAGATTTAACTGTCTCCTGAATAGTCATGCATGTTCCAACTCTGTTTTTATTCGCATTTTCCTGGGATTCCCTTTCCTCTCTTCTCCATCTCTCCAAATCCTTTCCATTTTTAAAAACTTGTTTGAATCCAAGTTTTCTGCAAATCCTGCCCTGACCACCCAGAGAAAATGAGCACTTCATCCTCCAACATTGCTTGTATAACTTGGCAATTAAAATTTTTCAATGCAATAAATATTTATTGAGTGTTTACCATGTGCAAATTACCATATAAGGTACCATATGGGACTCCAAGATAAATAAAACCCTTTTTCTGTAAATAGAGTTTAAAACAAGTACTCAAACTCATAACCAAATGCAGGACATGCTATGTACTATGAGGCATCGTAGACAGAGCTGTAGGGGTTTGGAGGAAGGAGGCAAGAAAGGAGCTAACATTTGTTGAATGGATATTACAGGTTAGACCAATAATGCTGGATGCTTTATGCTGTCATTTATAATATACTCATTTTATAAAGGTGGAAGATAGGGTTCAGAAAAGTTAAAAAAAATAACAAAGATTGCATACTTGATTAAGTGGTAGTGTAGAGTCAGAATTCAAATCCAAGGGACACCTGGGTGGCTCAGTCGGTTAAGCGTCTGCCTTGGGCTCAGTCGGTTAAGCGTCTGCCTTGCTCAGCAAGGAGCCTGCTTCTCCCTCTGCCTGCCGCTCCCCCTGCTTGTGAGCTTTCTTTCTCAAATAAATAAATAAATAAATAAGTCAAATCTTCAAAAAAAAAAAAAAAAAAAACCCACCAGAATTCAAATCCAGGTCTGTTTGGCTTCTAAGTCCCATTCCTTCCACTACCTCTTATCTGGTTATAAATTTAAGGGAGATTTCATGAAGAAGGAGGCATTTGAGATGAGGCTTGAATCATAAGCAAACTTAGATAAATGAGAGGAAGGGAAGTACATTCCCCAATGCTTAAAATTCATAAGCAAAGTGCAAAGCCAAGAAAGAACAGGATGGATTTGGGTAATAGTGAATAGCCAAGTTAGACTGGCTCATAGAACTTGTGAAATGGGCTAATAATATAGTAACAACTGTCTTTTATCCTGTCAGACACCATTTTACACACTGCGAGATGCTATATTAGGTAACTTTTAGTGCTTTACATACCACCCCCAAAACAATGTGGCTTCAGTGAGTTCACAGTTCTGTGGGTCAGCAGTCTGGGCTGTGCTCCACCGGGAGGGTTCTCTGGCTAGTCTCTCCTGGGCTCACTCCTGCAGTTTGTAGTTAGCTCGTGGATTAGCTGGAGCTTGGCAGTCTAAGATGGCCTCAGGTATATGTTTAGGGATCGACAGTCAGTTGGAGAGCAAGCTGAGGAGCTGTGGTTCTCCTCCCCATGGCCAGTCCGGAAGGCTTGCTTGAGTTCATTCACAGGGTAATCCTAGGTCTGCAAGCATGAAGTGTGGAATCCTCAAGGCTTGTGGAAGCCATAGCTCATCAACTGCACAAGGTCTGTAACACATACTCAATTGACCAAACAAGTCACAAGGCCAGACCAAGTTCAAGGGGTCGCAAAATAAAGAACCATAAAGGATTGTTGTTATCTACAATCTGCCTCAGATGAATATTCTTATCCCCATTTTTATAGATTTTTTAAAAAGGATGCTTGGAGAGATTAAACAGTTTTCCTAAGGTTGCATGTCAAAGCTGGGAATTGAGTCCAAGCTTGTCATGGCGTAAAGCCCAAGCTGAAAAGGTATGTAGAATCTAATGTGACTGACGAGGTGAGGCGTTTACATGGAGTTCAGAAAGATAGTAAACTGCCACTGATGGGTTTTGAGTAGGAAAGTAAACAAAATGATTATGCTTTAGGAAGATTTCCCTGGCAATGGAGAGATTGCTGAAGGAAAAGTTAGGGAGATGCTAGCAGAGGAACTCATATAATGGTCAAAGTGAGGAGAAAATAGATGTCAGAACTAGGGGGGCTGCTACTCAAATGGTAAAGCTGATAATAAATGTGTCTCCTCTCAAAAAAGAAGGAATGAGTTCAAGAGACATTCTGGAGTTAAGATTTATAGGATCTGGCAATTGACTGATACGACAGAGGAATGAGAGTGAAGGGAAAGAGGCGCCTCAAAGTTACAATCGTAAGCGTCAGGGGAAAAAAGTGATGCTGTTAACAGAGTTAAAGAAGATCAGGAGAAAGGATTGGATTGGGGATTAATGAGGAGTCTGGTTTGGGACTTGCTCAGTTCAAGTATCAGTAGAAGAGCCACACCTGGCAGAGGAGAGGTGAGAGACTATTTCTGCAAAGCAGGTTTGGAAGTTACCTGCCACGAGGTGGGGTAGGTAGGAGCTGTAACAGCAGATGAGTTTGCCATAGGGAGAGGTGGCCAAGAGAAAAGGTAGCTGGACTAAAAAGATTCTAATATTATCTAACTTCAGAGGCTATCCAGAGAAAACAAGACCAAATATAGAGATAGAAGAATGGTCAAAGAAGTAGATGGAGGACAAAGGCAAAGGTGAGAGAATTTCAAGAGGTCAAGGAAAGACAGAATGTCAAGGTGGAAGAGGTGATCTGTATACAAATGCTACCAAAATCTGACTGTGTTTCTGTGGCAGGTGGTTTATATTATGATGATCCGAGTTGGAGGAGTGGTAGGGTAGATAAGTGGCTGGTGATTGGATCTAAGACAGAAATTCTTAATATTTGGGGGGTTGGGATCCTTTTGGGAATCTGATTAAAGCTATGTATCCTTCCCCCCAAGGAAATCTATTTCCATAAAATACTTCACATTCTGGGGCACGTGGGTGGCTCAGTCAGTTAAGTGTCTGCCTTAGGATCAGGTCATGACCCCCAGGGTCCTGGGATCAAGCCCCGCATCGGGCTACTTGCTCAGCGGGGAGCCTGCTTCTCCCTCTCCCTCTCCCTGCTGCTCCCCCTGCTTGTGTGCTCTATCAAATAAATAAATAAAATCTTAAAAAAATACTTCACATTCAATTTCAGGAGGTTTATAAAGTCACACATAATTTCAGGCTGTTTATAAAGTCAATGGGCTACAATTGAGCAAGAAATAGATTTCAGATTTTGAGCACCTGATCTAAACAGTTTTATTCACATGAGAGGGAACAGAATATGAATTGATTGATTTGAAGAAATACTGGTATTAAACATAGTGCCTAACTCCTCTACATACGCATATACCCAAGTCAAAAAAGGGCACATGTGAGGGGTGGGGAGAGAGAGGGAAAGAGAATGAATTATGGTCAAATTAAAATAAGAGTAATAATAATAACTACCACTTATTAAGATTCTGACATATATCAGGTATTTTATATACAATATTTTAATACTCACAAAGATCTCCTGAAGTGGGAATTATTACCTCAGAAGAGAAAATTGAGATTTAGATCAATTAAATGGCAAACTCAATGGGGTCACTGGCTAAAATGGGATTCAACATAAGATCTTTTTGGCTCCAAATCCATGCTTGCCTCAATATGCCACACTACTCAGGGACATAGATTAAAAACAAACAAACAAGCAAACAACTCAAAATAACAAAAACTCCCAGCTAAAATGCAAGGAAAAGAAAACAACTTATCTTAGGCATTATCTAATACAACCCTGTAATGAAAACAAGTTTAAAATGCCAAAAGAAAACATGCGCCAAGGAAATGTTAACTGAAAATACCATCAGAATCATATAAGAACCTAATGTATATTGAGAAGTCAGCCGGTAAACTTTACCCTTTATTCTTGATGAAAACTTTTTAAAAACTGGGTTTGGACAGTTCATTAAAGAGGTTGTGCAATCACTACGACAACTCCCAAATGCAGCAGCTTGACAAAGGTTTACTTCTTGTTCACATCACACTTGGCATAGCATGTGTGTAGTGTGGTGGGAAGGGGGATGGGCAGGGCTCTGTTCCACTTAGTCATTCAGGGGACTACTTCTATCCAGTGGTCTACCTTCCCTAGGACCTCAGCTTCCTCTGCTGGATCTTTTGTGTTGAGCCAGCTGGCAAGCCAGGGGAGAGGACAAGAGGGGATCACAAGAGCCCTGCTCACATTCCATTGGCTGGAGTGAGTCACATGGTTCAAGCCAGATGCAAGAGAACTGGGAAATAGAGTTCAGTTGTGTGCCAAGAAAAAGGAAACTGATCTAGAAGGTTTGTGCAGTTGAGCTTCTCATTATACCCGTTACATGATACATATTTAAAACTAAGATCAGGGCACCTGGGTAGCTCAGTCGTTAAGAGTCTGCCTTTGGCTCAGGTCATGATCCTAGGGTCCCGGGATCGAGCCCCGCATCGGGCTCCCAGCTCAGCGGGAGGCCTGCTTCTCCCTCTCCCATTCCCCCTGCTTGTGTTCCCTCTCTCGCTGTGTCTCTCTCTGTCAAATAAATAAAATCTTAAAAATAAATAAATAGATAAATAAATAAATAAATAAATAAATACTAAGATCAACATTTATAGTTATTGTGGACCTGACAGAGTTATTTCCTCAGGCATGAATATAAGAATGAATTCTATTTCGGGACGCCTGGGTGACTCAGTCGGTTAAGCCTCTGCCTTCAGCTCAGGTCATGATCCCAGAGTCCTGGGATCGAGTCCCGCATCCGGCTCCCTGCTCTGCGGGGAGCCTGCTTCTCCCTCTGCCTCTGCCTCTCTCTCTCTCTCTCTATCTCTCATGAATAAATAAATAAAATCTAAAAAAAAAAAGAATGAATTCTATTTCTAGTCCTACTCAACATACCATGAGGCACTGATAGTAGTTGGTTAAGAAGAAAAGAAGAAAAGAAAAAAGAAATGAAAATACAGGAAAAAGGAAATAAACATACCTACAGATGACATATTTTTTTATCCATGGAATTCAAACAAAATTACAGTAAATTACAAATAATTAACAAATAATCTCATCGTATATTTAGAGTATAAACTACACATCTGTACCAGATCAAATCTATTGCACCTTTTCAGATGTCCTGGATGGCCTCTTTCTGATGATGATGCCCTTGCTTCCTGACTCTGCCACCTTTGCTAAGCTCCCTAAGTATCCTAGAATCAAATCGTAGCCCTGACTTGCCTGTGCCACACTCCACACAATGCATTACTGCCTTTAGTCACCACTTCCAGACTGGTTGGTAGCGTGCATTTTAACTTCCAAATAAGCTCCCACCACAAGTTTGGATGACGCAACTCAGAAGTGCAAGAGAGTTATTTTCCTGTGGGATAAACCTTGACCAATAGGGAATGGGAGACTAAAGAGATCTGCACAAGTAACTTTCTCCTTTTCTGCCCCTGTGTGAACTATCTGTATAGTTCCTCCTTGCATTTCTGGAAAGATCCTCTGTACTAAGCAACACCTTTTGCAGCCCATTGTGAGGTAACTCACTGTATTGCATTGCCTCTTTCTTTACTTCATTTATCCTTTTTTTCTTTATACTCTGGGCCTGTGCCTTCCAAAATTTCAGCATTTTATCCTTATCTAAGGCTCTGTTTCCTAGAGGACCACAGTTGAGAGGTTTGAAGGTTGGACAGCTACGTTCACTCACAAATAAATCACATTACTATATGCTAGTGACCTATCTAGAAAATAAGATGAAAAAACAGTATCTTTCAAAATAATAATTAAATATTGCTTTGAATCAGATAGATTTATTTAAAAGGAATTATGAAAACACTCTGGGAGAAATAAATGAAGAAATAATAAATAGGTATATAAGCTATGGTCCATATTCAGGACCTTGGGAAAATGGAAAGAATTTTGGAAAGAATTCTTTCTAAGGTAATATATATTTAATGGGACATCACTTCAACTCCCATGAGATACTTTATGTAACAAGATAAATTGAGTATGAAAATTCCACTGGAAAAAAATGAAAAGTCAGAAATATATATTTATGTAAATGATATAAACTCTATTAGATTAAAAACCACCTTATCGGGGTGCCTATATGGCTCAGTCAGAAGAGCATGTGACTCTTGATCCCAGAGTTGTGAGTTTGAACCCCATGTTGGGTATAGAGATTACTAAAAATAAATTTTTAAAAAACTTTAAAAAATATTACCATCTAAAAAAACCACCACCTTATCAGTATGATGATAAAATCATTTTTGGTTCTTTACTATTCATAAAGTACTTTCACATATGTTTTCTCATTTATTCTTCACAATAACACTATTAGAAAATTAGAAAAGGATTAGTGTTATCTGTACTTTAGAGATTTTTATTTATTTTTTGGATTTAGTTATAGGTGGCCTTGTTCCAGAAAAAACTTGAGATGTTTCATCTCACAGTTGAGAGGTTTGAAAGTTGGACAGCTCTCAATTAAAAGACTAGTAAGGGGATACTGGAACTCCCACTCAAGCATTTTGACTCCAGAGCCCATGTTTTTTCCCACTATACTTGACAGTCTTCTGTTAAAATATGACGATGAATCAAAATATGTGGATTTATTTTAAAAGCACAACATTTCTATGGATGGGTGGAACAGATTCCAGAAACAAATATCCATTCTTATAAGAATTTAGCATAATTTAGCATTATTTTCATGGTCCTATGTGTTCATATCTTGTAAAATTACCTCAAATTATTTTAGGAAGTGGGAAAGATATAAACAAAGAATGAAAAATGAATGAATGAATGAATGAAGTAAAGAATATATTTCAAACTTGAAACAATGTAATACTTAGGGGGAGGATACTTAGACACATTTTGTTGGAATACTCAACCATAGTATAGTACTGAAAATTAACTCAATCACCCATATTTCACACTCAATATTGCAAAAAAAATTTCCAGGAAAGTTAAAATATTAGCTTGCTTCATAGTAGGCTCTTAAGAAATATTTATTAACTGTTTTTTTTTAAGATTTTATTTATTTATTTGAGAGAGAGAGAATGAGAGACAGAGAGCACAAGTGGGAAGAGATCAGAGGGAGAAGCAGACCCCCCGCCGAGCAGGGAGCCCGATGCGGGACTCGATCCCGGGACTCCAGGATCATGACCTGAGCTGAAGGCAGTCGCTTAACCAACTGAGCCACCCAGGCGCCCGAAATATTTATTAATTGAATAAACATGTAAAAAATAACTAAAGTTCCTGAGGGGTTCATAGGTGAACTCTAAATCCAACAATTTATAAAAAGGATTGTACTCCTTGACCAAGTGGGCTTTATTCCATGTATGCAAAGCTGGTTCAACATTCAAAAATCAATGAATGTAATCCATCATATCAACAGGCTAATAAAGAAAAAACATATGATCATATCAGTGGATGGAGAAAAAGCATTTGACAAAATCCAACACCCATTCATGATAAAAAAAAATTCTCAGTAAATTAAGAATAGAGGGGAATTTACTCAACTTGATAAAGAATATCTGAAAAAAACCTACAGCTAACATCATACTTGTGAGAAATTTGAAGCTTTCCTATTAAGATCAGGAACAAGGCAAGGATGTCCTTCCTCACCACACCTTTTCAATGCTGTGTTGGAAATCCTAGCTAATGCAATAAGAAAAGAAAGGAGATAAAAAATACACTGGTTCGGAAGGAAGAATAAAACTGTCTTTGTTCACAGATAACATAATTGTCTATGTAGAAAATTCCAAAGAATCAGAAAACCCCCCCAAAACAAAAACGAAACAAACAAAACCCTCCCTGGAACTAATAAGCAACTATGGTAAGGCTGAAGGAGGCAAGGTTAAGATACAAAAGGCATTCACGTTCTTATATATCAGTAAGTGGGACAAGTAAAATTTGAAATTAAAAACACAATCTTATTTTCATTAGGACCCCCAAAATGCAACACTTAGGTATAAATATAACACAATACATATGAGACATATACAAAGAAAACTACAAAATTCTGATAAAACATATCAAGGAAGAACTAAATAAAGACATATTCCATATTCATGGATAGAAGGAGGCCTTTTAGGGCAGCAAAACTACTCTGTAAGATACTATTATGATGAATACATGTTATTATAAATTTGTCCAAACCTGTAGAATGGGCAACACCAAGAGTGAATCTTAATGTAAACTGCGGACTTTGGGGGATAATGATGTGTCAGTGGAGGTTCAGCAATTATAACAAATGTGTCACTCTTGTGGGGGAATATCGATAAAGGGAGAGGTTATGGCTATGGAGGCAGGGGGTATATGGGAAATCCGTGTATCTTCTGCTGAATTTTGCTGTGAACCCAAAATTACTCTGAAACAAAAAATAAAATTAAAAAATAATTTTAAAAATTTAAAAAATTAGGAAGGAAAGGAAGTTATACATCAATCCCAAATGTGGAAGGGGGATTCATGGAGGTGATCAGAGACAAGGTGGATTTGAATGTATGTGCATTTTAAACATTTGCACAACAAAATGTCTTTGGCTTTCAGTCTATCTCCCCCTTACTAAATTCTCTCCAATGGCAGAGGAGTGGCTAATCTGATTGGTTAGAGTCCAGGACAGGCACTGGGCCGTGCTTACCAGTGAGTGATGGTACTGTGCACACCTGCAGTCATACAGCTAATACTTGCTTCCAGCCTGCTTTCCCTCATTTTCTTTTCTACGTCCTTTATGTAACAGGAGGGTTTGCCTTTGCTGGACCCATCAGGTTCTTCTCTAACTTGCTGCATCCATATGCTAAGCTTTCAGTCTCATACTGCCTTCTTGTTTTAGGCACACTGTGGCAAAGCCTGGCCCTAAGTGGCAGACCTAGCTATTTCTTTCCACCACTTCCTGCTTCCAAGATTATATAAAGTGTAGGAACTTTTCTTTTTTTTTTTTCTTTCTTCCTTCCTTTTTTTTTTTTTTTCTTTTTGAGGAGTCTTGGCTTCATCTCTTCTGCCATCTCTTCTCCCAGATGGAAACTAAAGCTCTGCTCTGACTCAAAGTTATGTGGCTCTGCAGATACTTATTCAGAAATGGATGTAGGAAGAGAATAAGAAGATGAGTTCTATGTGTGGAGACTACCTCCACAGCCACATCTGTTCTACCTACCCACTCTGGCCACAGACCTTCCCCCTGACCAACTGGGGTGGGCACATGACTCATGCTTGAACAATAATATGCACTGGGTACTGTTCTAGGTGTTTTAACAAATTAACTCATTTAATCTTCACAATAACCTTATGAGAGAGGTATAGAGATTAAGTATCTTCCCCTATGTGACACAACTAATAAGTGAATGAATGTTATGGGGTCTAAAACCAGGTAGCTTGGTTCTCAGTTCCTCCTGGTTTCAGTGACTCAAGCTGGACCATTCAGAGTTCTTTCCGGGATTTTTCCAACTTGCACTGAGGTAGAAAATACTGTTATAGCCTCAAGACCTTGTGATGTGAATCTAAAGCCATCTGTAGCCATGTTCCCCGTCATGTGTCTGCCATGGAAGACAGTGAAGGTAAGAATTGGAGACAAGCAGGGAAGCCTGGGTGGCTCAGTCGGTTAGGCATCTGCCTTCAGCTCAGGTCATGATCCCAGGGTCCTGGGCTCAAGTCCCGCATCGAGCTCCTTGCTCAGTGGGGAGCCTGCTTCTCCCTCTGCCTGCTGCTCCCCCTGCTTGTGCTCACACTCTCTCTCTTTTTCACTGACAAGTAGATAAATAAAATCTTAAAAAAAAAAGAATTAGAGATAAGCAGAATTGCTTGGTAGGTCCCCTTTTCTTAGTTTCAATAGTACATGAAATGCATCAATTCACTTTTCTGCTTATGCCTTTTCAAGCTGTGTTTCTGTCCGCTTGCAACCTAAAGGGTTTTGACTGTTAGAGAAATTGGAACCCTGATTCACCAGGTTTATGTGACAAAGTAAGCATGGTCATTAAAATGGGAATAAGGTATGCTTAATAGTCCCTGTTAGAGAAATTGCTAACAGAAGATCTCAGATAAGGTGAATTAGTCATAGGTTCACAGAAACGAATTTAACAGAAGGCCCACTAAAGTTTTGATCTGCATAACCCCAAACACACAAGCTCTGGTAAACAGAGCCTTAATGTAAGCCACTGCACTATAGAGTCATATCCTCTCATCCATTTCCAGACCCAAATAAACTTCCAGACCCTCAGAATTTCCAGGACCCCACTCTAACCTCCTCTGTGCCTGCTATGAATCTCCTTTCCCCAAAATGATATGTAACCTATGTGACTATGCATTTAGGAGAGAGAGATATCCACATTTGGGATTGCAGGATGGAATACTATTGGATTTGGGCTCCAAACACTCACTGCTTTGTGGCTACCTGCAAATACCACCATGGGTATTATGGGATCAGATGGCCTGAAACTGAGTTCTCATCTGAGTTCACCTCAAAGATGGTCCAGTGCAACTTAAATCCATTTATAAGATAATTTTCCTAGGCCCTGATCTCAAACAAATATCCCTGGCCATTGAACCCCACATTGGATCCCTGACCTATGAAATAGCAATCATGAGAAGAACAGTCAAGTAGAAAATGTTAGAGATCTTCCTCTATAACAAAGTAAAAAACCAAAGTGATATGAATCTCTTGGAGAGTTGCAAAAGGTAGTGACACATTAAAAGAAAAAAAACTAACCCTTGGGCGCCTGGGTGGCTCAGTTGGTTGAGCGACTGCCTTCAGCTCAGGTCATGATCCTGGAGTCCTGGGATCGAGTCCCGCATCGGGCTCCCTGCTCGGCAGGGAGCCTGCTTCTCCCTCTGACCCTCCCCCCTCTCATGTGCTCTCTCTCTCAAATAAATAAATAAATAAATCTTTAAAAAAAAAAAAAACTAACCCTTTGTCACTGGGCTGAAAGTCGATTACATATTTTTGGCTTCTCTATAATCATTCACTCATTTTATTTTTTTACTTAGATCCTGGATTTTGAAGCCACATTAATTCCTCTTCACTTGTTTTTGATATTGTTTTAGTGTGTTACTTATGTTTGGTATTTGTTTATGAGCTAATGGTTTTAAGATTTCTCTTCTTTTAAACTAAAAAGCTAAACATGCACGATATAAATCTTCTTACTCCAACACATAAACAGAAGCTAGCTGAAGAGAAAATGTTAGGGAACATAATTGTCTTGAATATTTAATGACATGAGTCGATAAGGACAGTGAGAGCTGGCTCACAGGGCTAAAGTAGCACACATTTCTTGTCTCCTGAGATGTATATCAGTGAACCTCTGTCTGGTAGTCAGTTTCATCTTGAGGACAGTTTAGAGAGAAAGTTTCGAAATAAATGCTTAATATAGAATGTGAAGGGAAGAAAGATCCTGTCAAATATTTCAGGTTTTGGGAAATCTTACTTATTTAGTTAGTCTATTCATCCAGGTAAGAAATCTGTGTTTTAAAGCTGTCATTTTTTAAAAATGATTTTGCGGATTTTATAAAATTCTAACCAAAATCTTAATTTTACTTTTTAAGAACTTATCCAAATAATTCTAGAAATTGTCTATAAAATGGAAGAGATCTAAATAACAAGGCAGTTATTGAAAAAGATGACTATTTAGTGGAACATCGCTCACTAACAGTTATAGTGAAATAATTAAAGTGGTATAGTATTAATTCAGAAACAAATAGAAAGTTAGGAGACAGAAGAATATGCTCCACATGAAAGAACAGACAAAACCTCAGAAAAGGAACTAAATGAAACTGAGATAAGCAATATGCCTGTAGGAGTTTAAACTAACAATCATAAAGATGCTCACTGGACAGGAGAGAAGAGTGGAAGAACTCAGTGAAAACTTCAGCAAAGAGAAAGTATTTTAAAAAGAACCAATCAGAGTTGAAGAATACAATAACTGAAATAAAAAATACACTAGAGGGAATCAACAGTAGATTAATGGATGCAGAAGAATGGATCAGTGATCTGGAAGATAGGGTAATGGAAAGCACCCTAGCTGAACAGCAAAAAGAAAAAAAAGTTTTAAAAAATGAGGATGGGGCGCCTGGGTGGCTCAGTCATTAAGTGTCTGCCTTCGGCTCAGATCATGATCCCAGGGTCCTGGGATCAAGCCCCGCATTGGGCTCCCTGCTCAGCAGGAAGCCTGCTTCTCCCTCTGCCACTCCCCCTGCTTGTGTTCCCTCTCTCGCTGTATCTCTCTCTGTCAAATAAATAAATAAAATCTAAAAAAAAAAAAAAAAAAAAAGAGGATAGGTTAAGGATCTCTTGGACAACATCAAGCAAACAAATATTTGCATTACAGGGGTCCCTGAAGGAGAAGAGAGAGAGAAGGGGGCAGGTAATTTATTTGAAGAAATAGTAGCTAAAAACTTCCCTAACCTGGGGAAGGAAATAGGCATCCAGGTTTAGGAAGCAAAGAGAGTTCCAAACAAGATGAAACCAAGGAAGTTCACACCACAACACATAATAATTAAAATGTCAAAATTTAAAAATAAAAAGACAAATAGTTATCTTTTCTTTATCTTTTCTTCTTTCTTCTCTCTTACTGCTAGACAGAAGCAAAAAGTGATATACAAGGGAAAACCCCATAAGTTTATCAGTTGATTTTTCAGCAGAAACTTTGTAACTCAGAAGGGAGTTACAGAGCTGAAAGTAAAAAAACTTACAACCAAGAATACTCTACCTGGCTAGGTTATCATTCAGAATCGAAGGAGAGAAAAAGAATTTCCCGCACAAACAAAAGTCAAAGGAGTTCATCGCCACTAAACTGGCCTTACAAGAAATTCTAAAAGTACTTCTTTAGGTGGAAAAGAAAGGCCATAATTAGAAGTAAGAAAATTATGACTTAAAAAAATGTGAAATATGGCAACATATACATGAAATTTGGTGGAGGGGAGTAAAAAAAGTTCTTTTAAAATGTGTTCAAATTTAAGTGACCATCAACTTCATATAGACTGCTATATACTTAGAATGCTATATATGAAGCTCATGGTAATGACAAACCCAAAACCTATAATAGATACACAAAACATAAAGAGAAAGAAAGCCAAGTATAACACTACAGAAAGTCATCAATCACAAGGAAAGAAAACAAGTGAAGAAGAAAGAAACAGAGAAGAATTACAAAAACAAGAAAACAATTAACAAAATGGCAGTAAGTACTACCTGTCAATAACTGCTTTAAATGTAAATGGTCTAAATGCCCCAGTTAAAAGACACAGTTTTTGGGCATCTGGGTGGCTCAGTCGGTTGAGCATCTGACTCTTGATCTCAGGGTCGTGAGTTCAAGCCCTGTGTTGGGCTCCATACTGAGCATAGAGCCTACTTAAAAAAAAAAAATAAAAAACACAGTTTGGCAGAACATATAAAAAAATTAAAACCCATCTATATGCTGGCTACAAGAGACTCACCTCATATCTAAATACACATAAAGACTGGAAGTGAAAGGATGAAAAAAGATATTCCACGCAAATGGAAGCAAAATAAATAAATAAATAAATAAAGGCAGGGTAGCAATACTTACATCAGACAAAATAGAATTTAAAGCAAAGACTGTAAAAAGAGAGAAAGAAGGGTATTCCACAATGATAAAGAGGTAAATGCAACAAAAGGATATAACAATTGTAAATATCTTTTTTTTTTTTAAGATTTTATTTATTTATTTGACAGAGAGGGAACACAAGCAGGGGGACTGGGAGAGGGAGAAGCAGGCTTCCCACCAAGCAGGAAGCCCAATGCGGGGCTCGATCCCAGGACCCCGGGATCATGACCTGAGCTGAAGGCAGACGCTCAATTGACTGAGCCACCCAGGCGCCCCAACAACTGTAAATATCTATGTATCCAACATTGCAGCACCTAAATACATAAAGCAAATATTAACAGACATAAAGGGAGAAATTGACAGGAATACAATAATAGTAGGGGAATTTAACACCCCACTGATATCAATGGGTGGATTATCTGGGCAGAAAATCAATAAGGAAACAGTGTCTTTGAGCAGCACATTAGACCAGATGGACTTAACAGATCTGTACAGAACATTCCATCCCCAAACAGCATTCTTTTCAAGCACACATGGGACCTTCTCCAGGATAGATCACATTCTAGGCCACAAAACAAGTCTCAATAAATTTAAGAAGATTAAAATCATTATAATGCAACCTTTTCATCTACAACAATATGAAGCTAGAAATCAATCACAATAAGAAAAACTGGAAAAAATGCAAATTCATAGAGGCTGGTTACAGCTGGACACAGCAAAAGCAGTTCTATGAGGGAAATTTATAACCTCAAGAAACAATAATAATCTCCAATAAACAATCTAACCTTATAACTAAAGGAACCAGAAAAAGGAAAACACACACAGCCCAAGGCTAATGGAAGGAAGGAAATAATAAAAATCAGAGCAGAAATAAATGAAATAGAGACTAAAAAAAAATCAATAGAAAATATCAATGAAACCAAGAGCTGGTTCTTTGAAAAGATAAACAAAATTGATAAAGCTTTAGCCAGAGTGATCAAGAAAAAAAGAGAGAAGACACAAATAAGTAAAATCAGAAATGAAAGAGGATAATTAAAAACTGACATCTCAGAAATGCAAAGGGTTATAGGAGAATACTATGAAAAATTATATACCAACAAATTGGATAACACAGAAGAAATGGATAAATTCCTGGAAACAAACAATCTTCCAAAACTGAATCAGGAAGAAATAAAAAATCTGAAAGATGAATGAATAGTAACAAAATTGAAACAGTAATAAAAAAAAAAACCTCGCAACAAACAAAAGCTCAGGATTAAATGGATTCACAGGTGAATTCTACCTAACCTTTAAAGAAGAGTTAACACCTTTTCTCCTCAAACTATTCCAAAAAATAGAAGAGGAAGCAAATCTTCCAAGTCCATTCTAAGAGGCCAGCATTACCCTGATACCAAAATCAGAAAAGACACCCCCAAAAAAGAAAACTATAGGCCAATTACTCTGATGAACACAGACGCAAAAACCCTCAACAAAATATTAGGGAACCAAACCAACAACACATTAAAATAGTTATTCACCACGATTGAGCAGGATTTATTCCTGTGATGCAAGGGTAGTTCAATTTTTGCAATCAATCAATGTGATATATCACATCAACAAGAGAAAGGATAAAAACCATATGATCATCTCATAGACACAGAAAAAACATTTGACAAAATCCAATATCTGTTCATGATAAAAACCCTCAACAAAGTGGGTTGAGAGGGAACATAATAAAGGCCATATATGAAAAACCCACAGCTAGACATCCACTCTTACCACTTCTATTCAACACAGTACTAGAAGTTCTAGCCACAGCAATCAGATAAGAAAAAGAAATAAAAAGTATCTAATATGGTAAGGAAGAGATTAAACTATCACTATTTGTGACATGATGACTATATATAGAAAACCCTAAAGACTCCACCAAAAAACTATTTGAACTAATAAATGAATTCAGTAAAGTTGCAGGATAAAAAATAATACATAGAAAACCACTGCCTTTCTATACACTAATAATGAAGTAGCAGAAAGAGAAATTAAGAGAACAGTTTCATTTACAATTGCAACAACAACAACAAAAAGATAGGTAGGAGTAAACTTAACCAAGGAGGTGAAAGACGTGAAAATGATAAAACATTGATGAAAGAAATTGAAGATGACACAAATAAATGGCAAAATGTTCCATGTTCATGGACTGGAGGAATTAATGTTAAAATGTCCACACCACCCAAAACAATCAACAGATTCAATGCAATCCCAATCCTAATACCAACAGCATTTTTTCACAGAACTAAAATAAATAATCCTAAAACTTGTATGGAACCAAAAAGACCCCTAATAGCCAAAGAAATCTTGAGAAAGAAGAACAAAGCTAGAGCTATGACAACCCCAAATTTCAAGATATACTGCAGACTTGTAGTAATCAAAACAGTATGGCATTGGCACAAAAATAGATACATAGGGGTGCCTGGCTGGCTCAGTCAGAAGACCATGCAACCCTTGATCTCAGGGTAATGAATTCAAGC
Organism: Mirounga leonina; assembly: GCF_011800145.1. Lineage (NCBI taxonomy): Eukaryota > Metazoa > Chordata > Mammalia > Carnivora > Phocidae > Mirounga > Mirounga leonina. Next base: position 42,166,948 of record NW_023270447.1, read on the forward strand.
CCCACGTTGGATGCTTTACAGAAAGGAAAGAAGAAAGAAAGAAAGAAAGAAAGAAAGAAAGAAAGAAAGAAAGAAAG